>NC_092049.1:41233556-41534628 GCF_003086295.3 Arachis hypogaea | reverse complement strand
TATATACCTTGGGACCAGCCAACATCTATGCCCCATTTATCTACGAACTTTAACCTAATTCCTTCGTACGATGTTGTTGTTATGCGACCACTCAATAAAGTACCAGTGATATGCTCTAAGACGACGTATGATCAAGCACAGGAGTAGTAGAAGATGTTCCACCTTTTGATGACGTTCCACCTAACTTGAGTTTTGAAGACCTAGAACCTACTTTCCCTCGCTTTAGTAGTTTAGAGGGAATAGGTGAGTATAGAGTCTAGGCTAGCCTGGGCGCCAGCTTAGGGACTTCTTGAACAGGTCAGGGCCTGGGATGTTATATGTATATATATGTAGTAATTATCTAGCTATATCTAGGGTTGTTCTAACTAAAGGTCTATAATTAAATAAAGGCTGGATCACTGAATGTTGTTAACTGCTTGTGATGTATTTATGTGTGATTGTTTATAACTATTTTTTTCTGTTATCAGTTCTGAATTGATTATGAATGATTCCGTCTATTAATCCAAATGTTTTCAAAAAAATACCCCGCAAATTAACTACAACTTTAACAACGAATCAGTTTCATATGATAAATAATAGATAATAATTATGAAGACAGGTTTGTAGCACTCAGTTTTTGGTATGATCTAGACATACTGAAAATTAGATCGTTACAATTTGGTATCAGAGTAGTTCATTCCTAGTAGAGCCTGGGGAGTGGACTGACTTTGCTTCATTGCATACTCTGCTTGTGTGTCTCATGCTGTTAGGGTATCTTCAAGATACATTTGGCATGAATGTCTCTGAGTGCTCATTTTGGGAATGTTCGTGCTTAACTTGAGATATTAAGATTGATCACCTTAATGTTGATTGTTTGGTGCGGATAAGACCTCAATGACTATGAATAGGCATGGTTTAATCGAGCTCCGAACGATGAATCGACGTGAGCCACAGCTATCTTCATAGCTGTTATGATCTTAATGGCTATTGCTGTGAGATTTAGATGTTGTAAGGAATGAACTGATCTCTTCGTTAGGATGACTTGAAGGAAATAGACCGCTTGAAGAAGGATTCTTGCACGCGGCTGAAATTTTGAGGCCAAAATTTTCTTTTAGGAGGGTAGAATGTAACAACCCTGATTTTCGAGTATGCGAGATCTTTTCTAAAGGCACGAATTTCTCTGGAAGATCAGTAAAGGGAACACCTCTTCTATATCAACAAGTATCTCGATCCTCATTGTCATTATGTCATATTTAAGCTAGAACCTCTTTTCAGGCAAGCTCGATAACGCAATCGCGAAGATCCTAGTTTTTGAGCTGTATTGGTTAGGAGTTTTGATTTTAGTTTTCGTAAATAGTCTTTGTTTGACGAACCGGACTCAATTCATGAGAGAAGAGAGTTAATAGTATAATATTATCATTATATTAGTATTAGAAGATTCTTGAATGATATTATAAGGTTACCTGGTCTGTTTTAGTTAAAAACAGGAAATCGGTTTAACCGGGTTCACAGTTTACTGGTGCAGCTTTGCACTAGCACTCTCTGATGAATTTAGCAATGCTAAGGCCTCATCATACATGTTATATTCTCATAATAAATATGTTACTAGTGTCATTTATGCTAGTAGCTCAGAAAATAAATTTTAGAGATGTTTTTACGAGTGTTCCGATACATCTAGTTTTAGTAGTTATACACCTGAGATATTTTAATATTATTTTAATCCACCTCCAAGCCAACCAATCACAACTCACCTTAAACCCCCAAGACACTCCAAGGCTGGTAATTTACTCCCTTTGGCCGAAATTGAAAGGAGAGAAAAGAGAGAAAACTTCATGAACACTTAATCTTCAAAGCTTGATTTCTTCTGAACTAAAACTCAAATCAAAACTCCGATTTCACCAAAATGATCCTCTCTTATTTCTCTACATAACCATATAACATATCAAGGCTGGAAATAAGGTGAGATGGCTGTCTTTCTCCCTCTTCAATTCGGTTTTTAAGGAAACATGCTTAAACAAGTATTTTCTTGATTTTCTTTCTTAGATCCCTTGCTTAGCTTGACTTGTGGGCCAAAGAACTTTGATTTCCTGCATGTTTAAGGTGAGAATAACCTTCCTAAGATGCTGCTGAAGTTAGTTTAGTTGATGGTTTAGAGTTTTAAAGTTGTTCTTGATGTGTTTTAGGAGGAAAAAGTGCTTTAAAAACACTTCAAAGAGTAACCGGATTTGGAGCAGCAAATCAAGGTAGGGTTTGACAAATTTAATATTGATTGATTGTGTTTGAGTTGTGTGATTATGATATGGTTTGGCTATGCTTGAAATTGATGATTTATATGAGTGATTCTTGTTGAAATTTTGGTGAAAATTTGATGAAATTTGATGATATTCAAGCTATGAAACATGTTCTTGAGTGCAGCTGGAAAAATGAAACCCTAGGCCTAAATTGGGGTTCAATTTGTGTTAAAATCATGTAGAAAAGATGGGATTTTAGTGGCTGCTAATTTATTATGAATTATAGTAAAAATCGGTTGCTGAAAAGATTGAAAAACAGGTAAAAACAGAGAAAGAATCTGAAGAATTTATGAAGAACATGAAGAAATCTTTGAGTGTGATGAAGAACAATGAAGAACAGGCTTTAGATCCTTAAAAGGGCAAGGAAGTAAAAATTTTGGTGTTTAAGGGGTTATTTGGTAGTTTCCAAAAGTTAGGGTGGTTAAAGTAGAAATATTAAAAGTTACGGGTGTTAAAAAGTGAATTTTAAAGGTTAAAAGTTAAAGTAGGGTAATTTTCAAAAATTTAATGATAAAATAATAAATAATAATAAAATATTAAATAATAATATTTAATTAAAAATAATATTTTAATAAAAATAATAAAATAATGCAGAAAATGCAGTTTTCTTTAAAAGTTTTAGAAAAACAACTTTAAGCTCAGAATATCATAATTACCTTCATAAAACACCTAGGAAGTGGTAATAACATGATAGTGAGGCAAAGATAAAGGAAAGATAAAAAGTTAAAGAAGAGATAAAAACCAAAGAAAATTCTGTAAAGTTTTAATGACAGAAAAACAGATAGGGATTAGTGAACGAACTAGGGCAACATAGTTAGTCCTTGAGTTGCGACTAGGGTTAGGTATTATATGAAAAGTTAAACTATTTTAGTATAGACTTAATGAACCTATACTTGGGACAGGCTAACTATTCATACCGAAATTTACATAAGCTTTAAATACATATGTTATACAGAGTAATCAGAGCAGAGTAAAGAGATACAGAAAAAAGACTAACTAGAGAAGAGCAAAGAGACAAAGAGAAAAGAGTAATATAACAAAGAGAATAGAGAAGAAGAGTATAAAAATAAAGAGTTAAGCCTTGTGGCATGATATTCTATTGTATGTTCATCTGCTGCTTTTCTGTTGGCCCTAGAGGTCCTGTAGGCCCAAGTTCACCTACAGTGAGTTGTTATTCCTGTAGGCCGAAGTTCACCTATAGTGAATATCAATTGTGTATCTCAGGGTGTTGCTCCTGTAGGCCGAAGTTTACCTACAGAGAGTTGTGATTCCTGTAAGCCGAAGTTCACTTACAGGGGCGCCATTTCTGTAAGCCAAAGTTCACTTACAGAGGTGCCATTTCTGTAGGCCAAAGTTCACCGACAGAAAGTTGTTGTGTTGTGGTTAGACTATTCCTGTAAGCCGAAGTTCACTTACGGGAGTGCTATTTCTGTAGGCCAAAGTTCACCTACAGATATGAAGCCATATCTAGGACTAGTTCCTAGGTAATGTCGGGATGCAGGGTGTAAACCGACACGTGAGCTCATGGCCTGCATAGGACAAACATGCATTATACTTGGTTGTGCATTTCCTCTATTATGATTGTTGTTTGTATTCTATTCACTGTGTTTGTGTTTTGTTTTCTTGTATTTCTTTTGTTTGTGTTTTACTTTCTGTTTTTTTCTATTTTCTCTATTTATCTGTATCTTCTATACACTACTTCTTGGTATTTTTCTATTCATCTTCTAAACAACACAGAATTAATAAACTTAACTAATAACCCTGGCCCTACTAAGAACTCCCCAGTTCTTACCCCTTCTCTCTCCCTTCCCCCTCCAGATGGAAGCAAGAGCATCCTTCTGTAATACACTGATGATCGTTCTGCAAAAGGATTCTGCTCTGGATAGTCTTCTGAGTCTAGAGTGAACTCCGTTATCTGTTTCTATGTATATACCGTGGGACCAGCCGCCATCTATGCCCCATTTATCTACGAACTTTAACCTAATTCCTTCGTACGATGTTGTTGTTATGTGGCCACTCAATAAAGTACCAGTGATATGCTCTAAGACGACGTATGATTATGCACAGGAGTAGTAGAAGATGTTCCACCTTTTGATGACGTTCCACCTGACTTGAGTTTTGAAGACTTAGAATATACTTTCCCTCGCTTTAGTAGTTTAGAGGGACTAGGTGAGTATAGAGTCTAGGCTAGCCTGGGCGCCAGCTTAGGGACTTCTTGAACAGGTCAGGGCCTAGGATGTTATATGTATATATATGTAGTAGTTATCTAGCTATATCTAGGGGTGTTCTAACTAAAAGTCTATACTTAAATAAAGGCTGGATCACTGAATGTTGTTAACTGCTTATGATGTATTTATGTGTGGTTGTTTATAACTGTTTTATCTGTTATCAGTTCTGAATTGATTATGAATGATTCTGTCTATTAATCCAAACGTTTTCAAAAAAAAATACCCTGCAAATTAACTACGTTTTTAACAACGAATCTGGCTCATATGATAAATAATAGATAACAATTAGGAAGACAAGTTGGTAGCACTCAGTTTTTGGTATGATCTAGACATACTGAAAATTGGGTCATTACAAAAGACGATTGAATCCTACCATTTTGGAGGTTGTCAAGAAGGAGGTAACACGGTTACTCGAGGCGGACATCATCTACCCCATTTCGGATAGTGAATGGGTGAGTCCCGTTCAAGTTGTGCCAAAGAAGTCCAGGGTAACCACAATCAAGAATGAAAGTGGGGAGCTCATAGCAACACGGTTGCAAAACTCTTGACGAGTATGCATAGACTACCGAAGGTTGAACTCGGCCACTTGAAAAAATCATTTTCTACTTCCGTTTATCGATCAAATGCTCGATCGATTATCCGGTAAATCCCATTATTGCTTTCTAGATGGCTATTCGGGGTACTTTCAAATACACATTGCTCTAGAGGACCAAGAAAAAACAACATTTACTTGCCCCTTTGGAACTTATGCCTACAAGCGTATGCCATTCGGCTTATGCAATGCACTGGCAACTTTCCAAAGGAGCATGATGAGTATATTTGCGGATTTTCTAGAGCAATGTATAGAGGTATTCATGGATGACTTCATGGTATATGGTGATTCTTTTGATCATTGCTTGGATAACCTTGAAAAATTTTGGAAAGATGTACTAAAACTAACCTTGTCTTGAATTTTGAGAAGTGCCATTTCATGGTTAGGCAAGGGATTGTTTTAGGACATATTGTCTCCAAAGATGGTATTTCCGTAGATCCAGAAAAGATTAATGTTATATCTAGCTTGCCTTACCCTTCTTCCGAGAGGGAAGTCCGTTCTTTCCTTGGACATGCAGGATTTTATCGAAGATTCATAAGAGACTTTAGTAAGGTAGCATTGCCTCTCTCAAGGTTGTTGCAAAAGGACATGGAGTTTGATCTAAGCAAGGAATGCATGGAGGCTTTTGATAAGCTCAAGGTAGCATTGACCCAAGTTCCCATCGTGCGGGGGCCAGATTGGAGTCGGCCATTCGAGATAATGTGTGATGCTTCGAATTTTGCCGTGGGAGCCGCGTTAGCACAACGCGAGGGTAAGATTCCATATGTCATAGCCTATGCATCAAAAACACTAGATGGAGCCCAATCCAATTACACTACCACCGAAAAAGAACTTTTGGCCATAGTTTTTTCCTTGGACAAGTTCCGAGCATATCTACTAGGTTCGAAGGTGGTAGTGTACTCGGATCATGGGGCGTTGAAGTATTTGTTGGCTAAGAAGGAATCCAAACCGAGATTGATTAGATGGGTTTTATTGTTGCAAAAATTTGACTTGGAAATTAAGGATAGGAGTGGTACGCAAAACCTAGTGGCAGATCACTTAAGTCGCCTTGAACACACCAAAGGCGATACCACTCCTATTAATGATTCTTTCCCCTTTGAGGGATTGCATGCAATCTCGGAAATTATTCCTTGGTATGCACCAATTGCAAATTACTTGGTATCTCGCTCCTTCCCTCCTAATCTCTCCAAACATCAAAGGGATAAGCTAAAAAGAGAATCCAAATACTATGTGTGGGATGACCCATACCTTTGGAGATGTGGGGTGGATCAAGTAATTCGGATGTGCATACCACAAACCAAATTCCACTCAATCTTGGAAGCTTGCCACTTCTCTGAAGGAGGAGGCCATTTTGGACCCCAAAGAACGGCAAGGAAAATCCTAGATTGTGGATTTTGGTGGCCAACTCTTTTCAAGGACTCTTCTTATTTTTGTAAATCTTGTTCTCAATGTATTAGATTTGGTAATATCTCCAAGAAGGATGAAATCCCCCAACAAACCATGCTATTTTGTGAGATTTTTGATGTGTGGGGTATAGACTTCATGGGGCCACTCCCAAATTCTAATGGTTTTCTCTACATTCTACCTCCCGTTGATTATGTATCCAAATGGGTGGAAGCAATACCCACCCGGAAGGACGATGCTAATGTGGTCCTTTCCTTTGTGAGGAATAACATCATTTGTAGATTTGGGTCGCCACGAGCAATCGTGAGTGACCAAGGTTCACATTTTTGCAATAAGAGAATGGAAGAGCTAATGAAGAAATATGGCATCATGCATAAAGTAGCCACGGCCTACCACCCACAAACAAACGACCAAGCCGAGATTTCCAATCGAGAGATTGAACGCATCTTGGAAAGAATTGTGAAGCCCAGTAGGAAAGATTGGAGTGCTAAGCTCACCGATGCATTATGGGCCTACCGAATGGCATACAAAACGCCAATTGGCATGAGCCCCTTTCGGTTGGTGTATGGCAAAGCTTGTCACTTACCGGTGGAGATAGAGCACAAGGCGTATTCGGCCATTAAGGAGTGCAATCCGAGTTTGGGTGGAGCCAGAGTTGAGAGAAAGCTACAATTAGCGGAGTTGGAATGTGTGAGGCTTGAGGCTTATGAGAACTCTAGACTTTACAAGGAGAAAATCAAAGCCGTGAATGATAAGAACATAAGAGGTAAAGAATTTAAAGTCGGTGATCTAGTCCTCCTTTATAATTCTAGATTGAGATTGTTGCCCAGAAAATTAAGGTCAAAGTAGGAAGGCCCATACCAAGTAGAGAAGGTGGAACCCTATGGGGTTTACCATTTGCGCCATCCCTCAAGTCTGGATATCTTCAAGGTCAATGGGCACTATCTCAAGTTGTATCATGGTGAGCAAATGAGAAGCAACAAGGAGATTGAGGTATTCCTTTTGGAAGATGCACCTCTTGGCAAAGAACAATGAGCTAGTGAAAGTCCAAGTTAAAGACATTAAACAAAAGTGCTAGGTGGGAGATACCCCACCAAGGTGAGATCTATCCTTTTTAGATTTTTTTATATAGTCTTGAATTCTTCATTGTTTTGTGATTGCTTAGCTATAGTATTGTTTGATTAGATTTGATTGTGAATACTTTAGATAACTTGTTTATGAAGATTTGCATTGCTTTTTCAATGGATGGATTGATTGTGTGGTAGAAGAACACCCCATCTTTGGGCATTACGTTGAGTTTTGGGTATTTTTGACCCCTTTAGCTTGTTTGGCCACTAAATTCATGATAATTAAACATTCTTCATGTTATTAAAAAAAAGGGGGGGGGGGGGGGGGCGGGGCGTGCGCGCACTATGTGCGTACGCGCCCATAAGCATTCGCAGCTCCTGGGTCATTTTCCAGAGAGTTGTGCAAAATTTGGGCCAATTTTGAGCCCCAGGCATAACACCCTTCGTGCGTGGGCGCTCCTGGTGCGTACGCGCCCATGGCCCATTTGCGCAAAAGCGCGCGTACGCGCACTAGCTGCGTCCGCGCCGATGTTGCAAAAATGCAATCCTGAGCCATTTTCCCGAGTGTTATGACCAAGTTGGGCTAATATCATGCCAATGGCCAAACTCGACTCGTCCGTACGCGCACTTGGCGCGCACGCGCACAGCAGACAGAATGCATATCGAAGCGCCGGTGCAACGTGGGCGTCCATGTCGATTGTAAAAATTCATCTTCTGGTACTTTCTCCCGAAAGTTGAGCCAAAGTTGTGCCCAACTTGTGCTGAGATCACAACCCAGATGCACGCGTCAGCGCACCTGGTGCTCAGGCGCCCCTGCTGATTTTTGCCCTTTCACGCGCACGCGTGCATGGCGCGCGCGCGCCGGTTCCGCGAACCAATTGCATTACAGCGCGCCTTTTTCTTTTCATTCCTTTTCCCACTTCTTACCATCACCCTTCTTCCTCACTTGTACCCCTCCTACCACTTCTACCACCTCTCTACCACCTCCGGTGGTCCCACACCTCTCCTTCCCTTCCCCTTTCTCATACTCCTTACTATCACCTCTCTCATCCACATTCCCCATTTCTCCTCTTCCTTGTCAAGGTACTCTCATTTTTTTCTTTTCTTTCATTTCCTTGTTTAGTTGTCTCTTTTCCTTCTTCCTTTCCTTAGTTACATTCCCTTACTCTTCCTCTTAGTTAATTTTCATTCATGTTTTCTTTGTTTGTTAGATTTTCTTTCTATTTTTCTTTTTCTTATGGGTGTTACAAGTGGAGATTACTCTTGCATTGCTGAGTTGGTTTGCCTTAATTGCTTTTCCTTACAATGTGTGGTATGCTATGATGATTGATGATGCTTTGTGGGATGTTACATTGTCACCCTTCTCTACTTTTTGTCATAAAAGGGGATGCACACCAAGTGTTTAATGAAAGGCATACATAACCTTTTGAGTTAAATTTGACTTAGTATCCTCTATTTTAGTATTCATTCTCATTCACTTGGTTGTTCTTATATGCATTGAGCTTAATACACTTCTTGCTTCATTTCTACATGCTCATCCCCTAACTCACCCCTTGTATTGATGTTAAGAGTGCATGCTTCTCATGCTTCTTGTTTGCATGTATATACCACTCATAAACCACCTGCTAATGATTAGCCATGATTTTTATTGTTAGCTTAGTTACATGTTGCAGCTGTCATGTAACTAAGCCACTTATTCTCTTATGCTTTTTACTTGCATAATTCTTATTTCTTGGTGCTTCTTTAAGCTTAATTTTACTCCTTTCCTTCTTTTCTAGGATGGTTGTCAAGAGAGGCAAAGGAAAGGCGTCCAAGAAGGCACCACCATGGTCCACTAGCAAAGCACAACAAGCATATAGAGCCAAGCCCCTCCTCAATAAGGCAAGGAGCATTGCCGACATTGATGTTTTGGAAAAGGACAATCCGGCTAGAGATCCGAACAAGTTCCCCAACCGCTATTGCGAACTCGCCTACCCCTTGATCAAAGTAAGGAACTATCATGCAGAGCCTCTTCTAGCCCCCTCCGACTCATGTCATTCCACTTGTGATGCCTCGCATAGAGTGGCGGCAATGGGAGTTCCTATTGAGGAAGCCACGTGAAGCAAACTTATCTTGCGGTGGCAGAATTTTACACCAATTACCACTCTTCATCCCTTACATTGGTATTTGTGCGCCGAAGACAAGTTCCCATCACAGAGGAGGCCATTCAAAGTGTGCCTAAGACCGGACCGTTAGCGGAAGGGATTGATACATATCAAGAGATTTTGTTGGCACGATGCGAATATGAGTTTGATTGGGATGCCATCCTCAAGGTCATTGCCATACCCGAATCATTCTAGATTCGAGGGAGGATGAGACCCCGGCCCAAGGGCATCACCGCCCGTTTTCTCACTAGAGAGGCTCAGGCATGGGCCCAAATTCTAGCCCATTATGTGCTTCCTAGCACCCATGGCTCATCTATCACTGTCGAGTTAGCCTTGTTGGTTTGGTGTGTCCTCACAGAGAGACCAATTCATATTCCCCGTCTCATTCGCCAAGCTATGGGCCGCATCCACGCTAAGGGAAACCTACCCTTTTCCGCTCTAGTGACCGACTTTGTTTCCGTAGCCAGTGTCCCCCGAGAGACCAAGGATCGGAGGGCCATGATCTTAATAGACGGCGATGTTGTTCCAAATGGGAGATATCTCTACCTTCCAGCGGACACCGAGGACCCGAACTTGGCCATCCCCTTGAGCATTCCCACCACCTCAACCGCACCAAAATCATCCATGCAACGCATAGAGGACCTCCACAAGAAGCTTGATCGTTATGAGCGGTGATGAGCGGATATTTTATACGCTTTTTGGGGTTAATTTCATATAGTTTTTAGTATGTTTTAGTTAGTTTTTAGTTTATTTTCATTAGTTTTTAGGAAAAATTCATATTTCTGGACTTTACTATGAGTTGTGTGTTTTTCTGTAATTTCAGGTATTTTTCTGGCTGAAATTGAGGGAGCTGAGCAAAAATCTGATTCAGGCTGAAAAAGGACTGCTGATGCTGTTGGATTCTGACCTCCCTGCACTCAAAGTGGATTTTCTGGAGCTACAGAACTCGAAATGGCGTGATTCTAATTGCGTTGGAAAGTAGACATCTAGGGCTTTCCAGCAATATATAATAGTCCATACTTTGCTCAAGGATAGACGACGTAAACTGGCGTTCAACGCCAGTTCTCTGCCCAATTCTGGCGTCCAGCGCCAGAAAAGGATTAAAAGTTGGAGTTCAACGCCAGAAATGGATCCAAACCTGGCGTTGAACGCCCAAAATAGCCTCATACACGTGAATTACTTAAATCTCAGCCCCAGCACACACCAAGTGGGCCCCAGAAGTGGATCTCTATACCATCTGCTATAGTTTACTCATTTTCTGTAAACCTAGGCTACTAGTTGAGTATTTAAACAACTTTTAGAGAATCATTTTGTATCTGATGATATTTTTTAGATCTGAAATTTGTACTCTTGACAGCATGAGTCTCTAAACTCCAACATATTCTCCATTACTGCATCACAAGTAACCTTTAATTTATGCTCTCTTGTTTACTCGCAATTCACTTGATAAATATAATTGACTTCCTGACTAAGAATTGCAAGATAACCATAGCTTGCTTCAAACCAACAATCTCCGTGGGATTCGACCCTTACTCACGTAAGGTATTACTTGGACGACCCAGTGCACTTGCTGGTTAGTGGTACGAGTTGTGAAAAGTGTGATTCACAATTTGTGCACCAAGTTTTTGGCGCTGTTGCCGGGGATTGTTCGTGTTTGAACAACTGACGGTTTATTTTGTTGCTTAGATTAGGAAAAATTTTTCTTTTTGGTTTAGAGTCTCTTATTATTGTTTTTGGTTAAAACTTTAGAATCCTTATTTTCTTTTTTTCAAAAAAAAAAATTTCGAAAATTATATTTTTTATTTATTGACTTTTCTTGTTTGATCTCTGGTTTTTCTTGTTTTGTGATTCTTCTTGTTTTCCTGTGCCTTTTCAAAACATTAGTTTTCAAAAAAAAAAAAAATTTAAAATACTTCTTCAAAACAAGTATTACATTCATAACTCATTTGGCTAGAGCGTTAGTCTGTGTTCTTGGTAATTGGGTTAGAATCTTTTATATTCTTTTCAAAATCTTCTTTTTCATAAATAATAATTTCTCTATTAAATTTTGTGCCAAACTTTAAGTTTGGTGTTTTCTTGTTGATTTCCCTTTGGTTTTCGAAAATTTTGGTTTGGTTTTCTAAAAATTTTAAGTTTGGTGTTCTTTCTTCATGTTCTTGTGTTCTTGTGAGTCTTCAAAGTGTTCTTGAGTTTTTCTTGTGTCTTGATCTTAAAATTTTTAAGTTTGGTGTTCCTTGGTGTTTTCCCTCCAAAATTTTCGAAAACAAGGAGCATTAGATCTAAAAATTTTAAGTCTTGTGCTATTTTATTGTTTTTCTCTTTCCTCACTAAATTCAAAAATACATTTTCTCTCTAATTTTAAAACAAATTTTTGAAAATTATTTTAAAAAAAAAAATTTTAAAATCTTTTCCAAATTATATCTTTTTCAAAACTTCCTTACCACTTTCTCTCTCCTCATTTTTTTTCGAAAATCTTCACCTATTTTTATTTATTTTATTTTAATTTATTTCATTTTCGAAATAAATAAATAAATAAATAAATAAATAAATAAAAATAAATTTTTTATTTTACATCATCTCCCTTTCTCCATCATGGATCTAAGTGGAAATGAACAGTCCAGGAAGACTCTGGGATCATATTCTAACCCCTCTACTGCTTCATATGGGAGTAGCATCTGCATACCCTCCATTGGAGTCAGTAGCTTTGAGTTGAATTCTCAGCTCATTATCATGGTGCAGCAAAGTTGCCAGTATTCCGGTCTTCCACAGGAAGAACCTACAGAGTTTCTGGCACAGTTTCTACAGATTGCTGACACAGTACATGATAAAGAAATAGATCAGGATGTCTACAGACTGTTACTATTTCCATTTGCTGTAAAAGATCATGCTAAGAGGTGGTTGAATAACCAACCTAAGGCCAGCATAAGGACATGGAAGCAGCTAACAGAAAAATTCCTGAATCAATACTTTCCCCCAAAACGGATGACACAGCTAAGGCTGGACATCCAAGGCTTCAAACAAGGAGATAATGAATCTCTTTATGATGCCTGGGAGAGATACAGAGAGATGCTACGAAAATGCCCCTCTGAAATGTTTTCAGAGTGGGTTCAGTTAGACATCTATTATGGGCTTGCAGAAGGAGCTCAGATGTCTTTGGACTACTCAGCTGGTGGATCTATCCACATGAGAAAGACAATTGAAGAGGCTCAAGAGCTCATTGATACAGTTGCCAAGAATCAGCATCTGTACCTAAGCAGTGACCCTTCCATGAAAGAAGAGGTTAAGACAGCAACTGCTGAACTCAGTCCTGTAAAATAAGCTACTGAATTCAATCAGCAGTTGGACTTTCTAACAAGGCAGCTAGCCGAATTTAAAGATAGGCTGCAAGAGACAAGAATGGCAAATATACATATGGAAGAACAGTTTAGGCAAACAAAGCAACAGCTATCAAGACAAATAACAGAAGAATGCCAAGCAGTTCAATTAAGATGTGGGAAAACATTAAATAACCCACCTCAAGGCAGCAAAAAGGCAAGAAATGAGCAAACCACCCAAGATTCACCTGAGGACAGTAAGAGCCCAGGGAAAAATAATTCTGGCGCTAAAACGCCAGAAAATTGGTGGAAGGCTGGCGCTGAACGCCTAGACCATGGCCAAAACTGGCGTTCAACGCCAGAAATAAAGCAGGATTGGCGTTCAACGCCAAAATTGGGCAAGGATCTGGCGTTGAACGCCCAAAATGGGCAGGATCTGGCGCTGAACGCCCAAAATGGGCACAATGAACAGAGAAGGAGTTGGCATCTAACGTCACTCTAGTTTCTAACTCTGGCACTCAATTGCCAGTGAGGGATCAGACACACACAAATACTGATAACAACCCCTCTAAAAAGGCTTCTTCAACCACTTCTGTAGGCAGTAAATCTACAGCAACTAAGGTTGAAGAATATAAAGCCAAGATACCTTATCCTCAAAAACTCTGGAAAGAGGAGCAGGATAAGCAATTTGCTCGCTTTGCAGATTATCTCAGGACTCTTGAAATAAAGATTCTATTTGCAGAATCACTTGAGCAAATACCTTCTTATGCCAAGTTCATGAAAGAGATCTTGAGTCATAAAAAGGATTGGAGAGAAATAGAAAGAGTTCTCCTCACTGAAGAATGCAGTGCAGTCATTCTGAAGAGCTTTCCTGAAAAGCTTAAAGACCCTGGGAGCTTTCTGATACCATGCATATTAGAAGGTCAATGCACCAAGACAGCTTTATGCGATCTTGAGGCAAGCATCAACCTAATACCTGCATCCACTATCAGAAAGCTTGGCTTAACTGAAGAAGTTAAACCAACCAGGATATGTCTCCAACTTGCTGATGGCTCCACCAAATACCCATCAGGCGTGATTGAAGACATGATTGTCAGAGTTGGGCCATTCGCCTTTCCCACTGACTTTGTTGTGTTGGAAATGGAGGAGCACAAGAGTGCTACTCTCATTCTAGGAAGACCCTTCCTAGCAACTGGACGATCCCTCATTGACGTCCAACAGGGGGAAATAACCCTAAGAGTCAATGATGATGAGTTTAAGTTGAACGCTGTCAAAGCCATGCAGCATCCAGACACATCAAAAGACTGCATGAAAGTTGATCTTATCGACTCTTTGGTAGAAGAGATCAACATGGCTGAGAGTCTTGAATCAGAGTTGGAAAACATCTTTAAAGATGTTCAGCCTAATTTAGAGGATTCAGAGGACATGAAAGAGCCTCTGAAATTTCTTCTGGAAGAGGAAAAATCTCCTAAACCCGAGCTCAAGCCATTACCACCATCCTTGAAATATGTGTTTCTGGGAGAAGGTGACACTTTTCCAGTGATCATAAGCTCTGCTTTAAATTCACAGGAAGAGGAGGCACTTATTCAAGTGCTAAGGACACACAAGACAGCTCTTGGGTGGTCCATAGGTGACCTTAAGGGCATAAGCCCAGCTAGATGCATGCACAAAATCTTATTGGAGGATAATGCCAAACCAGTGGTTCAACCACAGAGGCGGCTAAATCCAGCCATGAAAGAAGTGGTGCAGAAAGAGGTCACCAAATTACTAGAGGCTGGGATTATTTATCCTATTTCTGATAGCCCCTGGGTGAGCCCTGTCCAAGTCGTCCCAAAAAAGGGAGGCATGACAGTGATTCATAATGAAAAAAATGAACTGGTTCCTACAAGAACAGTTACAGGGTGGCGCATGTGTATTGACTACAGAAGGCTCAATACAGCCACCAGAAAGGATCATTTTCCTTTACCATTCATAGACCAGATGCTAGAAAGACTAGCAGGTCATGATTATTACTGCTTTTTGGATGGCTACTCAAGCTATAACCAAATTGCAGTAGATCCCCAGGATCAAGAGAAAACAGCATTCACATGTCCATCTGGAGTGTTTGCTTATAGAAGGATGCCATTTGGGCTATGTAATGCACCTGCAACCTTCCAGAGATGCATGCTCTCTATTTTCTCTGATATGGTGGAAAAATTTCTGGAAGTCTTCATGGATGACTTCTCAGTATATGGAGACTCATTCAGCTCTTGTCTTGATCACCTGAAACTTGTTTTGAAAAGATGCCAAGAGACCAACCTAGTTTTAAACTGGGAAAAATGTCACTTTATGGTGACTGAGGGGATTGTCCTTGGGCATAAAATCTCAAACAAGGGAATAGAGGTGGATCAAGCAAAAATAGAGGTAATTGAAAAATTACCACCACCTGCCAATGTTAAGGCAATCAGAAGCTTTCTGGGGCATGCAGGATTCTATAAAAGGTTTATAAAGGATTTTTCAAAAATCGCAAAACCTCTAAGCAATCTGCTAGCTGCTAACATGCCATTTGTGTTTGACACAGAGTGCCTGCAGGCGTTTGAAACGCTGAAAGCTAAGCTGGTCACAGCACCAGTCATTTCTGCACCAGACTGGACATTACCATTTGAGCTAATGTGTGATGCCAGTGATCACGCCATTGGTGCAGTATTGGGACAGAGGCATGACAAGCTTCTGCATGTCATTTATTATGCTAGTCGCATTTTAAATGATGCCCAGAAAAATTACACAACCACAGAAAAAGAATTACTTGCAGTGGTTTACGCCATTGACAAGTTCAGATCATACTTAGTAGGATCAAAAGTGATTGTGTATACTGATCATGCTGCTCTTAAATATCTACTCACAAAGCAGGATTCAAAACCCAGGCTCATCAGATGGGTGTTGCTTCAGCAAGAGTTTGATATAGAAATAAGAGACAGAAAAGGGACAGAGAACCAAGTGGCTGATCATCTGTCCCGGATAGAACTAGTAGAAGGGACGCCCCTCCCCTCTCTTGAGATCTCTGAGACTTTTCCGGATGAGCATTTATTTGCCATTCAGGAAACACCATGGTTTGCCGATATTGCAAACTATAAAGCTGCAAGGTTCATACCCAAGGAGTACAACAGGATACAAAAGAAGAAATTAATTACTGATGCAAAGTACTACTTGTGGGATGAACCCTATCTCTTTAAGAGATGTGCAGACGGAATAATCCGTAGGTGCGTGCCTAGAGAAGAAGCACAGAGGATCCTATGGCATTGCCATGGATCTCAATATGGAGGCCATTTCGGAGGTAAGCGAACAGCAACCAAGGTCCTCCAATGTGGCTTCTATTGGCCCACACTCTATAAAGATTCCCGAGAGTTTGTACGTAACTGTAACAGTTGCCAAAGAGCTGGTAATCTGCCTCATAGTTACGCCATGCCTCAACAAGGAATCTTGGAAATTGAGTTATTTGACGTATGGGGAATTGACTTCATGGGACCTTTCCCACCATTATACTCAAACACTTATATTCTGGTGGCAGTTGACTATGTATCAAAATGGGTTGAGGCCATTGCCACACCCACCAATGATACTAAGACAGTGCCGAAGTTCCTCCAGAAACATATCTTTAGCAGATTTGGTGTCCCTAGAGTACTAATCAGGGATGGGGGCACTCACTTCTGCAATAAACAACTTTACTCTACCATGGTTCGGTATGGAATTCGCCACAAGGTGGCTACTCCATATCATCCATAAACTAATGGGCAAGCTGAAGTCTCTAACAGAGAATTAAAGAGAATCTTGGAACGAATAGTAAATACCCGTAGAAAGGATTGGGCACGGAGCTTGGATGATGCTCTGTGGGCTTACAGAACAGCATTCAAGACCCCTATAGGGACCTCTCCATACCAACTCGTGTATGGTAAGGCATGTCACTTGCCCGTGGAACTGGAACATAAGGCCTACTGGGCAACCAGATTCCTAAACTTTGATGCCAAATTAGCAGGAGAAAAATGATTGCTCCAGCTAAATGAGCTAGAGGAATTCAGATTCACAGCTTTCGAAAACGCCAAGCTTTATAAAGAGAAATAAAAAAAGTGGCATGACAGAAAGCTGTCATCTAGAATCTTTGAACCAGGACAGAAGGTTCTGCTATTCAACTCTAGACTCAGGCTATTCCCCGGGAAATTGAAATCTCGGTGGAGGGGACCATACGTGATTACAAGCGTATCACCATATGGTTATGTAGAGCTTCAAGATATTGACTCTGACAAGAAGTTCATTGTTAATGGACAGAGAATCAAGCACTATCTTGAAGGCAATGTTGAGCAAGAGTGCTCAAGGTTGAAGCTAGATTAAAAGCTCAGCAAGGTCCAGCTAAGGACATTAAAGAAGCGCTTGTTGGGAGGCAACCCAATTTTTATTTATTTTCATGGTTTTTCATGTTTTATTAGGTTCATGATCATGTGGAGTCATAAAATAAATATTAAAAATTGAAAACAGAATCAAAAACAGCAGAAGAAAAATCACACCCTGGAGGAAGCACCTGTCTGGCGTTCAACGCCAAAACAGAGCATGGTTCTGGCGCTGAACGCCCAAAATGGGCAACATCCTGGCGCTGAACGCCCAGAACAAGCATGGTTCTGGCGTTCAACGCCAGAAATGGCTAGTAAATAGGCGTTGAATGCCCAAAATGGGCACCAACCTGGCGCTGAACGCCCAGAGTTGTGTGCAAGGGCATTTTGCATGCCTAAATTGGTGCAGGGATGTAAATGCCTTGACACCTCAAGATCTGTGGATCTCACAGGATCATTTCAAGATCTGTGGACCCCACAGGATCCCCACCTTCCCTCCTCATAATCCTAGTTTTTTTCCACATCTTCTTCTTCATCTATTCCTTCTTCTTTTGCTCGAGGGCGAGCAACATTCTAAGTTTGGTGTGGTAAAACAATTATGTGAAGGATCTATAGCTCAGTGGTAGAACATGTGGCTGCAAATCAAGAGATCTCTGAGATACCTCAGGGGATGCACTTCCCTCCACATAATTATTGGAAGCAACTGAGGATAGAAATACAAAAAAAAAATCACTAGGAATCAAGCCACAAAGGCAAGGAAGAGACATAAAAGAGCTCAAGAACATCATTGGTTCCTCAAGAAGGAAATGCCATCATCACTAAGGTGAACTCGTTCCTTGTTCTTACTTTCTCTGTTTTTCGTTTTCTCTATGTTAAGTGCTTATCTATGTTTGTGTCTTCATTACATGATCATTAGTAGTAATTAGTGTCTAATTTGATTTTATCTCCAATTAAGTTATAGTCTATTTTTCTCATCATCAGCAAACATGAATAAAATAGTAGATCTTTTGAATAAGAGGCAATAAAATTTCGAGTTTTTAATAAGAAAAATTCTAATTAGTAACATGTGGTGGCAATGCTTTCTGTCTTCTGAATGAATGCTTGAACAGTGGATATGTCTTTTGAATTTGTTGTTTAAGACTGTTAAATATGTTGGCTCTTGAAAGAATGATGAACATGAGAGATGTTATTGATAATCTGAAAAATCATAAAAATGATTCTTGAAGCAAGAAAAAGCAGCAAAGAACAAAGCTTGCAGAAAAAAAAAAATATATATATAATAAAATAGGCGAAAAAAAAATAGAAAGAAAAAGAAAAAGTAAGCAGAAAAAGCCAAAAGCTCTTAAAACCAAGAGGCAAGAGCAAAAAGCCAATAACCCTTAAAACCAAAAGGCAAGGGCAAATAAAAAGGATCCCAAGGCTTTGAGCATCAGTGGATAGGAGGGCCTAAAGGAATAAAATCCTGGTCTAAGCGGCTAAACCAAGCTGTCCCTAACCATGTGCTTGTGGCGTGTAGGTGTCAAGTGAGAACTTGAGACTGAGCGGTTAAAGTCAAGGTCCAAAGAAAAAAGAAGAGTGTGCTTAAGAACCCTGGACACCTCTAATTGGAGGCTTTAGCAAAGCTGAGCCACAATCTGAAAAGGTTCACCCAATTATGTGTCTGTGGCATTTATGTATCCGGTGGTAATACTGGAAAACAAAGTGCTTAGGGCCACGGCCAAGACTCATAAAATAGCTGTGTTCAAGAATCATCACACTGAAATAGGAGAATCAATAACACTATCTGAATTCTAAGTTCCTATAGATGCCAATCACTCTGAGCTTCAATGGATAAAGTGAGATGCCAAAACTGTTCGGAAGCAAAAAGCTACCAGTCCCGCTCATCTAATTAGAATCTGAGCTTCACTCAAAAACTATGAGATATTATTGCTTCTCAACCTATTAGTCTTCTATTTTATTTGTCTAGTTGCTTGAGGACAAGCAACAGTTTAAGTTTGGTGTTGTGATGAGCGGATATTTTATACGCTTTTTGGGGTTAATTTTATATAGTTTTTAGTATGTTTTAGTTAGTTTTTAGTTTATTTTCATTAGTTTTTAGGAAAAATTCATATTTTGGACTTTACTATGAGTTGTGTGTTTTTCTGTAATTTCAGGTATTTTTCTAGCTGAAATTGAGGGAGCTGAGCAAAAATATGATTCAGGCTGAAAAAGGACTGCTGATGCTGTTGGATTCTGACCTCCCTGCACTCAAAGTAGATTTTCTGGAGCTACAGAACTCGAAATGGCGTGATTCCAATTGCGTTGGAAAGTAGCCATCTAGGGCTTTCCAGCAATATATAATAGTCTATACTTTGCTCAAGGATAGACGACGTAAACTGGCGTTCAACGCCAGTTCTCTGCCCAATTCTGGCGTCCAGCGCCAGAAAAGGATTAAAAGTTGGAGTTCAACGCCAGAAATGGATCCAAACCTGGCGTTGAACGCCCAAAATGGCCTCATGCACGTGAATTACTTAAATTTCATCCCCAGCACACACCAAGTGGGCCCCAGAAGTGGATCTCTATACCATTTGCTATAGTTTACTCATTTTCTGTAAACCTAGGCTACTAGTTGAGTATTTAAACAACTTTTAGAGAATCATTTTGTATCTGATGACATTTTTTAGATCTGAACTTTGTACTCTTGACGGCATGAGTCTCTAAACTCCAACATATTCTCCATTACTGCATCACAAGTAACCTTTAATTTATGCTCTCTTGTTTACTCGCAATTCACTTGATAAATATAATTGACTTCCTGACTAAGAATTGCAAGATAACCATAGCTTGCTTCAAACCAACAATCTCCGTGGGATTCGACCCTTACTCACGTAAGGTATTACTTGGACGACCCAGTGCACTTGCTGGTTAGTGGTACGAGTTGTGAAAAGTGTGATTCACAATTTGTGCACCAAGCGGCGCAACCAACGCCGATACACTTTTGTCAAAAAGCTTCTAAGTTGCCTAGCACCACCTATGGAAGAACCAAATATTTCCACATCCACCGACACCGATAATGAAGATAGCGATAATGGAGATGATGATGGACACTCGGAAGCCGATCAACCACTGCGTCTCACTCAAGGCAGGGAGGACCGTGCCAACTTCTAAGTGTGGGGAGGTCGGTCGGCCAACCGGTCTTCATAGGTAACACCCGAATAAATTTTGAATTTCTTTTGTTAAGTAGGATAGATTACATTTGACATCCCTTACATGTTAGTTCTCTCTTAATAAGTCCACTTGGTTAGAGTAATGACTTCTTTCCTAGGAAGCTAGAACTTTAGGGCAAACTCACCAAATTTAAAAATTTTTTGATGCTATGCTTGTTTGAAGAATGTAATTTGGAACACGGATTTTGAGCCAAGAACATAAGCAAGTGAGTTTTGAGCCTAATTGCGTGGCTACATTTTCTAGCAACTTACTTTCCTTCTTGTGAGCATTGTTCTCTCTCTACGATTGTGATCCTTAATTTGTTTGACTCTATATGTCCATTGTTATATGTGTGAATGCATGTACGTGATTGAGGCCATCAATTCACTTAGCCACTTACCCAAATGACCTTACCTTAAACAACTTTTGCAACCAATTTTGAGCCTATGCTTAACCCACTTATTCTTAATTTTAGCACATCACAAGCCAAAAGTGGAAAACCCATGAATGTCCCTATTTGAATCCTTGAATAGCTTAGGCTAGTGTGTATGTGCCATTCAAGTATGGGAAAATGGGAGGGAGCATCGGTTGAGGTAAAAGCATGTTATTGTTAAAAATATTAGAAAGTGGATACATTCTCATGTGATTGATTAAATATATAGACCTTATGCATTGATATTCTTGTACATAGTTTGAAAAAAAAGAGGGAAAGAAAAGGAAAAGAGACACAAAGAAAAAGAAAAGAAAAAGAAAAAAATATAAAAAAAAGAAAAAGAGAAGCAATAAAAGGGGAGAAAGTGCCCCAAAGTAAGACTCAAAGACAAATCAATGCATATGTGTAATGATCAAAAGTGAAAGCATGAGTATGTGGAAGAGTGAGGAGTGGGTAGTTAGGTTAGTACATAATTGTATAGGATGTTATATAGGTTAGGAGGAGAGCTTAAGTTAATCAAAGGATTCAACCTCTAGCCCACTTAGCCAAATATATAACCCTACCTTAACCCTAACCCCATTACAACTTAAGGAAAGACCTCGTGATATATGTATGCATGCATAGAGCAATTGTTGATTGTTAGAGGAAGAACAAATTTTGGAAGAGCATGAAATAGGGGAGGATTGAGTGATCAACCCTATACACCGAGCGAATAGAGTGCAAACACTTCCGGTGAAGGGTTCGAAGCTCGATTCCTTGTTCCCGGCTCTTGCGAGCATTCTTCAAGCAAACTATGCATATTTCACTTTGATGACAAAAATTGGTAGAGTTCATACATTGCCCATCATTTTGCCCTATGTGCATATATATATATGTGTGTGTGTGTGTGTGTCCTAGGAAGATTGAATTGCTCTTGACCAAGTAGATAGTAGCACACACCCTAGTTGCATTCATGTAGGTAGGTTGCATCCCATGAGTCTCACTCTCTTGTGATCTTTTGGTCTTTTGCTTTCCTTTAGCATGAGGACATGCTATACTTTAAGTGTGGGGAGGTTGATAAACCCCGTTTTTAGGGTTTATCATGTGTAGATTTTAAGGGTTTTATCAATGATCTTCCACACTTATTCATATAAAACTGCATGATTTTGTGTTCCTCTCCCTACTTTGCCTCATAGATGAAAACATGCTTCTTTTGCATCAAAAATTGATATATTGTAATCCTCCTCTATTACCATTCGATGCCTTGATGCGGTTTTTAAGTAGTTTTAGAAGTTATAAGGCAAAAATGGCTAAGAGGAGTGAAGGAAGCATGCATGAATGGAAGGAGCATGGAATAAAGTAGAATTTTGGAATTTGGGCATGGGCGCGATGCGCACCATGCGTGTATGCGCGGATGTGCACTCTCAGAGCCGGCTTAGTGGAGCCGAACGAGAAGCCAGCGCGCTTATATAGCTGGTCCATATTTCCTATGACGCGCGCGTGCACCGTACGCCTGCGCGTAGGTCACAAAAATCCCAGGGGCGCATACGCGTACTGTGCGTGTACGCGCCGATGTGCGCACGTGATTTTTAAAAGGAAAACGTGACCAGCAATTTCAGGGAGTCCCAGGCCCAGTTTTGGAGCAGAATTTTGGAGGAAAAAGCTTAAGAAGACCAAGGATTAGGGGGTTAGGACAATTAGTCATAATTTTAGATATTTTGGGTAGTTAGTTACATTTTGTTTTTAGAGAGAGAAACTCTAACTTCTCTCTAGGATTTCACTTTCTCCATTGCAATTCTCCTTTGATTTCTTGGTGAGATCCATTGCTAATTAACTTTTACTTTGATACAAGTTGTAGATCTACTCTTCTTCTACTCTCAATTAATGCTCTTTTGATTCAATCTCTTAGATCTAGATTTGTGACTTTGCTACCTTGAAATATGATTAATGAATTGAGGAATTTCATTCAATTGCTTGATTGTTGATGATTGTTTGGATTAGATAGCTTTAACTCAATTTTCTTCTCTCAATTACATCATGTCTTCTATGATTGCCTACTAGTTGTTTGTGATAATGACAACCCTAGCTATGGAGTAGATTTCTCTCACTTGGCTTAGGGGTTGAGTTATTGGAGACACTTGAGTAGTGAATATCAATTGCTAACTAAGAATTGAGAATTGCTAATTGACTTGGAGTGCACAAAAGCTATACTTCCCTAGGGTGAGACAAGGACTTGTGACTCAAGTTAGTTACTCTCACTTGAATTTCCTCCATTATTAGGGGGTTAACTAAGTGAAGCAATACTCAACTCTTACCACAATTGAAGGAATCTATAATGATGAAACTTCCAATAATTACCCTTAGCCAAGGCTTCTATCTCAATTAATCATTGATATTTGCGTGTTGGTTAGACTATACTCACGATTGGATTCATTGCTAATTTCTAACCGGCATATGAATATTTCGGTTCATCAGACACCAAGTGGCACGCCCAGCCTTTTTGGCTTTCAACCTCTTCTCTAGAAACTTGTACCGGCGTGCCACGCCTTGATGCTCAAGTGGTACGCCCACTTCAATGTGGCTCTTTCTAGCTTGGCGTGCCACGCCTGGCTCTTCAAATGACCCGCCAAAGTGACAATTTAAGCTGGCGTGCCACGCCTTTGATACCAAGTGCCACGCCCAGCCTTTTGGGTCTTCAATGTTGCTCTCTGGAATCTTGTACTGGCGTGCCACGCCCTGATACTCAAGTGTTACGCCCCTTTAGTGTGATACTTTTCAGCTTGGCGTGCCACGCCTGGCTCTTCAAGTGGCATGCCCAAGTGACTTTTGAAGCTGGCGTGCTACGCCTTCGATACCAAGTGGCACACCCAGGTGATGATCTCTTCTGGAGTGATGAACTGGCGTGCCACGCCCATGGCTCAAGTGGTACGCCCATAGTATGTGATGGGTTAGGCGTGCCACGCCCCTTTGGTGGCCTTCAACATTGCTCTCTGGAAAATTACACTGGCGTGCCACGCCCAGCTTCTGGCGTGCCATGCCCAGTTCCTGGCGTGCCAAGCCAATATAGATGACTTGAGGATCCTCCCTAGAATTCAGTATTGGCGTGCCACGCCCATACATTTTTGTGGCGCTTGCTTCAAGTGGCACGCCAGTTTCACACGCCCAGCCTTGTTTTGTTATTTTCTTCTCTTTTTGATGTCTTTTTCACCTGAAATTCAGCATAAACCCATTTCAAAGCAATGTACCAAAATATTCATCAAATAGTGCATGAATTGTAATGATCAAATGAGATTATACTCTTTTATGGTCCTTTTTATGCAAGAAAAAAGGGTAGATAATGCAAGTAATCACAACACCAAACTTCAGCTTTACTTGTCCCAAGCAAATCAATGTGAGCATTTCTTAGATAAATTGAGACTTTGACCTTGAATGGATGCAACATTACCAAGGATGAGGCTAAGTGTTTAACACATGATTATTTCTATTTCAATGTCACAAAGAACTCTTAGGTCCTTGAAGGTTATTCCAAGTATAAGCTTCAGGGGCCCTTTTTATTGATTGTCACCTTGAAGTAGTAAGAGTTATTCCATTCTCTTTTGATTGTCTTATTCGTTTCACTTTTCTTTTTTATTGACCACGACTCTAAGCATTTTGTCTCAGGACAACCCTTAAATTAGGCTTTCAATTAGCACTCACAAACCAGTTGGCTTTAGGGTACTAGGTGTTGAAACACCCCTAAGAATTTACTTGCCCAGGCCTCTTCCTGACACATCTTCACCACAAGCATCTACTAGGTTTTCCAACTCTTGTGAGCTCTTTAGTGTTTCTTTCCATCCTAGTAGTTGATGCTCAGAGCCTTGGGTCTTTGTTGCTTACTACTTCTTGGTTCTATAGATATTCAAGGGACACCCTTCTGCCTCTACTTGTCCTACCTTTTAAGCCTAGTTGCTTTTCATGACTCATTTTCTTTTCAATTCATTCAAGGTTCTACACTTAGTTCCTTATCTCTTAGTTTTTGAACACTTCCACTTGGTCTTAGTTTCTTTTGCTCTTGTTTTTGCAACACTCACAATGAATCTTTATGAAAGCAAACTAATCTTTTATTTATGTTGATGAAACTTGATTAACATTACATTTTCTTTCTTGTAAAAAAAAAAGAACTCATAAAAGACTCCAGGGCATAAAAAAAAACTAAGCATCAAAACATAAACTATCCTAACATGGAAACTTATTATCAAATAGAAATTCAAACATAAAGAAACTAAGACATAAATTCAGAATTTTGAGATTGTCAACCATGGAACTCAACAACCTTGAGCAGCTTTAGTTCATTGGCCCCTTTCCTTTGTCTTACTTCTTGGAAGGGGAGGAGTCATCATCATCCTTTTTAGAGGATCCCTCTTGTCCCTTTGTGTCCTTGGGCTTCCAGAATCCTAGCCTCCTCATGTAATTCCTTTCATCCTCTTTGTGCTTGGCCAGAATTTCCTCTTGTCTTGCACTCAACTCCTCCATTTCTTGCATGAATGTTGGGTATCCAGGGTTTAGAGCAGCCACAGCATTACACAAGTGATTCAGCTTCGCTTGTGTGTTGATGTCATATTGCCTCCTTGAAATAGTTCTGGCATCATAGAGATTCCTGAACTCAGCAAGGTGCATCTGCTGCCATTTATTTTGCTCCACTATCTTATTGAGTGCGCTTTGCATTTCTCCCCAGTCGAACTGTTTTTGCTGCTCCTTCCTCATGTGCTCCAAACATCCTTAGAGTTGTTGCATGTTCTGATTCACTTGGTCCCATTGTTGTTGATTTTCCTTGAGTTGATTGACATCTTCTCTCAAATGGTGTATGTCTCCTTGCACTTGTTCCCAGTTGAAACCTTCAGAAAATTGTTGATATTGTTGGTATTGTTGATATGGTAGTAGTTGGAGTGCTAGGTGATGTGGTTACTTTTCTTCTTGTTGTGGCTGCCCTTGTGGTACATGAGCATGTCCCCTCTGCTCCTTCTCCTTTCGAGTGGATTGACAACCACCACTTTGGCCATCTTCTTGGCAGTTATGGGTTTGTCTTGGTCCACCAGCACGTCATCAATAATCTTCTCCACCCCTGCTTCATCACACAGCCTTTGGATGATGCTTGGGAATGCTAGCCTTGTGCTATCCTTGGTGCTTTTCACCACCCTGTTAATGTTGTTGGCTATCATCTCCCCAACATTCACATTCTCACCCTTCATAATGCTGTATATGAGCAAAGCTCTTTCCACAGTCACCTCAGAAGTTTTTGAAGTGGGGTTGAGAGATCTTCTCACAAAATCTAGCCACCCTCTAGTTTGGGGGCTCAAATCTCTTCTTCTCAGCTGGTTGGGTCTCCCATCTTTATCTCTGATCCATTGCACATTCAACACACAAATATCATTGCGAATTTCATTAAATTATGGGTCTTCTTGCTTTATCCTTTCTTCATAGCTCCGAGTGGAGCTTGTTTGTCTCACCATGAGCATCCTATCTATGTTAGAGGGGCTGTAGTCAATGTATTTCCCTCTCACATAGCTAAGATAGCCATAGGGTTGCCCTTGCTGAGGCACAGCATTGGTGTAGAACTCTCTCACCAAGCTTTCCACCACCTTCCTTGGTGGGTTACACAAGAGTGCCTAGCCTCTGTTGTTTATCTCCCTGTTGATCTCAGGGTGTTCATTCCTTCCCAATTAGAACCCAACTTCTGGAATAATTTGCCTCTCACTCGCCCAACCATAAAATTAGTTTTGGTTGAATGAAGAGAGGAACTTGTACTCATTGTGGCTTGAGGACCATGAGGTTAGTTCCTTGGTCTTTCTTTTCTTTGTTGATGAAGCTCTTGGTGGTGCCATTGGGATGAAGAAAGATGTTTGAAGGGTTAAAGAAGATTGAGAAAAGTTGCAAGAAAGCAAGCAAAACACAGTTTGCTCCAACACCAAACTTAGGGCTTGATTGTCCCTAATCAAGTAGAACAAGAAAGGTAAAGAAAAGAGAAAGGAGATGAAAAGAAAGAAGGAAGTGTGAGGATCTTTTCGTATGTGAGGTTGGGGTTTGAAGTGTGAGGAGAGGTAGAAAAAGTAGGGGTTTTTATAGCGATGGAAAGTGTGGTCTGAATGGTGGGAAGTGGGAGCAATTGAATGTTTTCCCACTTGGGAGTGGCGCCTAGCGTGGGAAGAGGCACCAATTCTTATCCAACTTTGCTTCCTGCATGTGTTGAGTTCCAAAGTGCAAGTACACTTTGACTCTCTTCTTGATGACTTATCAATCATGTGGGCCCATTCTCTCTCCTGAAAAAGGAAACCAAAAACCCTATCAGTAATGACAAAAGAATCCTCCACATTTCTTTTAATATGAGTGAATGAGGTTGCAACTAATGAGTGTCCCTTGGGACACCAAACTTAATCCCATTACATCCAATAAATTGTGTTCATCATTGGGTTTTTAATGTGTTCATAAGGGTGAATTAACTTTTATCCTTTCACATTCTTTTGCTTCTAAACCCCTTCCGAACACATTTAAAACCAACTTTCATACATTTATCAATTTATTAAATGCTTTTAACTTGGATGGCATTGGGCTTGCTGGGTGATCTTTGTATGGTGGTGGCCACACCAAACTTAATCTCTGGGCTTACTTCTTAATATTTAAATCATACAAAGGGTTGTAAGCCTAGATTAAGTGGGTTGGTGGCCGCACCAAACTTAGCTTGTTAGCCAGTTCCCAGCCCAATTACTCATCATCAGAAAATATATTCATCAAGTTACATTTTCAGAAAAAAAAAAAGAACAGAATGTAAAGCTACTAACAATTAAAAACTGAAATCTAAACTTCCTAATCTACCACCTTTAATCTACTTTTATAAGGCAATGAAATAGAACATTAAACTGAGACTCAAACTACCTAAACTAACAAGTTTTAAGCTACTTCTAAGAAAGCAGTAAATCAAAAGGATATAGGGTGTTAGGGTGCCTCCCAACCAGCGCTTCTTTATCGTCACTAGCTTGACGTTCTTCCTTCTTTAGCTGAGATGGTAGCTCACTCTCTTTTCATTCAGTGAGTTTTCCAAGTAATGCCTGAGTCTATGGCCATTCATAGTGAAGGTTCTCTGTGTTTTATCTTCCATGATCTCTACATGACCATAAGGTGACACCTTGAGAATGGTGAAGGGTCCTGACCATCGAGACTTTAACTTCCCTGAGAAGAACTTAAGCCTTGAATTGTACAGTAACACTCTTTGCCCTTCTGTGAACTCTCTCCTTGCTATCTTTTGGTCATGCCACCTTTCTGTGTTTTCCTTGTAGGTCTTTGTATTCTCATATGCTTGATTCCTGAATTCCTCCAACTCATTTAGTTGTATTAACCTCCTTTCTCCAGCAGCTTGATCATCAAAGTTCAGCATTTTTAGAGCCCAGAATGCTCTATGTTCAAGCTCAACTGGTAAGTGACAAGCCTTGCCAAACACCAATTGGTATGGAGACATTCCAATGGGTGTTTTGAAGGCTGTCATGTAGGCCTATAATGCATCATCCAGCTTCTTAGACCATCCTTTCTCGAGCTTCCAACAGTTTTTTCAAGAATTCGTTTGAGCTCCCTGTTTGAGATTTCAGCTTGCCCGTTGGTCTGTGGATGGTATGGAGTTACCACTTTGTGTTTCACTCCATATTTAGAGAGGAGTGCTTCAAGTTGCCTATTGCAGAAGTGTGATTCTCCATCACTAATGAGAGCTCTAGGAACTCCAAATCTACTTAAGATATTCTTGCTTAAGAAGTTCATCACAACCTTGTTGTCATTTGTTGAAGTAGCTATAGCTTCTACCCATTTTGAGACATAATCTACAGCCACCAATATGTAATTGTTTGAGTATGAGGATGGGAAGAGTCCCATAAAATCAATTCCCCATACATCAAACAATTCTAACTTCATTATAAACCTTTGTGGCATCTCATTTTTCTTGGGTAGATTGCCAGCCCTTTGGCATTCATCACACCTTGACACTAATTCCTTTGCATCTTTAAACATGGTTGGCCAATAAAACCCACATTGTAGCACCTTGGCTGCAGTTCTTTTCCCACTGAAGGCCTCCATATGCAGATCCATGGCATTGCCAAAGCACTTTTTGTCCTTCTTCATGGGAAATACACCTTCTCAAGATCCCATTAGCACCTTTTTTGAACAAATATGGATCATCCCAGATGTAGTGTTTAGTATCTTTGATCATCTTTCTCTTTATGTCTTTGTTGATGTTAGTTGGTAGCACTCCAACAGCCTTAAAATTGGCTATGTCTACAAACCAAGGAGCTTCTTGGATCATCATCAACTGCTCATCAGGGAAACTCTCATTCACTGCAATTTAGGGTGCATCATCTTTTTCCTGTGGGATTCTTGAAAGGTGGTCAGCCACCTTGTTCTCTGCTCCACTCCTATCTTTTATTTCAATGTCAAACTCTTGGAGAAGCAGGATCCATCTTATTAGTCTGGGCTTGGAATCTTGTTTAGTAAGCAAGTATTTGAGTGCTGCATAATCAGTGAATATAATTACTTTGGAGCCAACAAGATATGATCTAAACTTATTGAAAGCAAAGACAATGGCAAGTAATTCCTTCTATGTAGTGGTATAGTTCCTTTGATTCTCATTGAGGACTTTGCTGGCATAATAAATAACATGCACCAATTTGTCCCTCCTCTGTCCTAAAACATCACCAACAGCAAGGTCAGATGCATCACACATTAGCTCAAAAGGAAGATCCCAGCAAGGTGGTGCTATGATAGGTGTAGAGGAGAGTTTGTTCTTAAGCTCTTCAAAGGCTAGCATGTAATCTTTATCAAAAACAAAAGGTACATTAGAGACAAGTAGGTTGCTCAAAGGTTTGGCAACCTTTGAGAAGTCTCTAATGAACCTCCTATAGAAACCAACATGTCCTAGAAAATTTCTAACTTCCTTGACATTGCAAGGTGGGGGTAACTTTTCGATCACCTCCACCTTAGCCTTGTTCACCTCTATGCCTCTTTTGGAGATTTTGTGGCCAAGAACCACCCCCTCTGTAACCATAAAGTGGCATTTCTCCGAGTTCAAAACAAGGTTGGTTTCTTGGCATCTCTTTAGCACCAAGGCTAAGTGGTGTAAGAAGTTAGAATATGAATCACCAAATACAGAAAAGTCATCCATAAACACTTCTATAAATCTTTCAATCATGTGTGAAAATATGGAGAGTATGCACCTTTGGAATGTTACAGGTGCATTGCACAATCCAAAGGGCATTCTCCTATAGGCAAAAACACCATATGTACAAGTAAATGAGGTTTTTCTTGGTCCTTAGGGTCTACAACAATTTGGTTATAACCAGAATAACTGTCCAAGAAGCAATGATATTCATGTTTGGCCAATCTTTAAAGCATCTGATCCATGAAAGGTAGGAGGAAGTGATCCTTCTTGGTGGCCTCATTAAGCTTTCTATAATCGATGCACATGTGCCAACCGGTCACTGTTCTTGTAGGTATCAGCTTATTATTCTCATTTGGTATAACAGTGATCCCTCTTTTCTTTGGGACTACTTGCACTGGGCTTACCCAAGGGCTGTCTGAGATAGGGTAAATTACCCCAGCTTGCCACAATTTCAGTACCTCTTTTTGAACCACTTTATTCATGGTTGGGTTTAGCCTTCTTTGTTGCTGTCTTGAGGGCCTGGGTCCTTCTTCAAGTAGGATTTTGTGCATGCACATTGAAGGACTAATTCCCTTCAAATCTGCAAGTGTCCATCCTATAGCATCTTTATGTTATCTCAGCACTTGGAGAAGCTCCTCTTCCTACTCCTCACTCAAGCTTGCATTAATGATCACTGGGTAAGTGTTGTTATCACCCAAGTATGCGTACTTTAAGCTTGGAGGTAGGGTTTTCAGCTCTAGTTTTGGTGCCTCCACTTCTTTGTTATCCTTGTGGTTCAGCATGATTGAATTCTCCATGATCTCTTGTGGTAACTCTCCACCTGATGCTTGTTGTTCTGGCTCCATAATCTCTTCACATTGTTCTTCCTCCAACACTCTTTGAACTAGCTTCTCTATAGTATCTACCATCATGCATTCTCCTATGGATTCTTTGGGGTAACTCATTGCCTTAAAGACATTGAAGACCATCTTCTCTTCATGTAACCTCAAAACTAGTTCCCCTTTTTGGATATCAATAATGGCTCTAATGGTAGCTAGGAATGGCCTTCCTAGAATGATAGATGTGTTGGCTTCCTCTTCCATATCCAGCACAACAAAGTCAGCTGGGAAAATAAACTCTTCCACTTTCACCAACAAATCTTCCACTACCCCATGAGGGAATTTGAATTTTTTATCAGCCAATTGGAGTGCCATCCTTGTTGGTTTGGCTTTCTCAATCTTCATTCTTCTCATCATGGCCAGGGACATGAGATTGATACTAGCTCCCAGGTCACACAATGCTTTTTCAATGGTGATATCACATATGATGCATGGAATTTGGAAACTCCCAGGGTCTTTCATTTTCTGGGGGAGCTTCTTTTGTATGATAGCACTGCATTTCTCGGTTAGCACTATGGTTTCCTTCTCTCCCCAATTCCTCTTTCTTGTCATCAGCTCCTTTAAGAATTTGGCATAGAGGGGCATTTACTCTAATGCCTCAGCAAAGGGTATGTTGATCTGGAGCTTCTTGAAGATTTCTAGGAACCTTGAGAACTGGCTGTCTCTTCCATCTTTCCTTAGCCTTTGTGGATAGGGTGCTTGTGGCACATAAGGATTTAGGACTGGCTTTGATGAGGATGGTACAGGGGTCTCTTGTTCTTTCTTGTTTTTAGGCTCCTTTGCAGCTTATTTTTCTTGATTACTTTGATTTGAGGGTGCTTCCTCTACAACTTTTCCATTTCTAAGTGCATTCCCCTCTTGAGTTGACCATTGTTTCACTGGAAAATGTATGTATGGGCATTGGAATTTGCTTAGACATGCTCGCTAGTTGTGCCTCCAATTTTGAAATTGCTGCGCCTTGATTCTTTATGTTTGATCTGCACTCTTCTTGATTGGCATCCATCTTCCTTTCAGCCTGTATTTATCTATCCAAAACATTGAAAATAGCCCCTTTCAGCTGTGATGACATCTGTGCTATTACAGCCTCTATTCTTTCAAAGTTGCTTTTGATTTCACATGGCTGCATGGTCAATGTTGATGTTTCTTGGTGAGGGTTGCTGTGTGGTTGTTGGGTGGAATGGTATGATGTATTTTGTGCATTGTGGTAGGTCTATTGTTGCTTGCTTGATGGTTGGAGTTATGGTTATTGTATTGGTTGGATTGGTATCGTTTGCTATGGTCTTGGTTGTGGCCTTGTTGGTTTCCCCACCCAAAGTTTGGGTGGTTCTTCCAACCTGGGTTATATGTCTTGGAGTTTGGGTCATATGGTGGTCTAGAAGAATTATTCACATAATTTGCCTGTTCCCAATCAGTTCCAACGTCTGGGGTATCTTCTTCTTATGGTGATGCTTGAGCTTGGACAGCTGAGACTTGGCTAGTCTCCATCCTTTTTGTTAGGGCTGCTAGTTGTGCTGCATTCATCTTGTTTTATGCTAACAAGGAATCCATAGGATTTAGCTCTAGCACTCCTTTCTTTTGAGATATTTCTGAAGCATAGAAATATTCATTTTCAGCCACAGCCTCTATGACATCTATGGCTTCTTCAATGGTTTTCTTCTTGTTGGGTGAACCCCCTGAAGAATGGTCCACAACCTTCTTTGCTTCATATGATAACCCTTCATAGAAGATGTGAAATTGAACCCATTCGTTGAACATATCTGGAGGACACTTCCTCGTCAAGTCTTTGAACCTCTCCCAGGCCTCATAAAGTGTTTCACCATCTTGCTGTCTGAAGGTCTGCACCTCAGCTCTCAGTCTATTGACTCTTTGTGGAGGGTAGAATCTTGCCAGAAATTTGTTTACAACTTCATCCCAAGTTGTTAGGCTCTCCTTGGGAAATGCTTCCAACCACTTTGCTGCCTTATCTCTGAGAGAGAAAGGAAACAAAAGTAGCTTGTAGGTGTCAGGGTATATACCATTGGACTTTACAGTGTCACAAATCCTCAAGAATATAGTGAGATGTTGGTTTGGGTCCTCCTGGGCTCCCCCTCCATATGAGCAATTATTCTGGACAAGTGTGATGAGTTGAGGTTTTAACTCAAAGTCGTTAGCATGGATTGTTGGCTTGAGAATGCTACTGCCACAGTTTCCTGGATTTGTACTTCTTCTTGCCCAATATGATTACCAGCATCCACTCCAACATGATTTTGTACTTCTTCTTCCATAGTAGCTTCCAGATCTTCCTTTACTACTTCATCTCCAACTATGCCTTTGCCTCTTGCTTCCCTCCTTAATCTAAGGAAGGTCCTCTCAGGTTCACTATCAAAAGAGGATGAAGTTTCTCCCCTTCTACTTGTCATACATTCAACAAATAGCAAGTAGAGAGCAAGTGAAGGAATCACTCTTGTTAAGATTAATGGTTAGCTTGGTTGATGCAATTAATCAAACAGTTAGAAGAATGGAAATATGAACAATGAATAACTAAAATCCAAAGTAAAATAAAAAAAACAAAACAGAAAGAGAATTCAAGAACTAAAAAAAATTAACAATGTAATTAAAATACTTAATCTAGCTCTCCAATCAATTTAATCATTGTCAAATTCAAACCAACCCCCGGCAACAGCGCCATAAAACTTGATGACCAGAATTTACACCCCATATAAAATGATAAATCCATTCTTTTGGCAAGCGTAGCAAAAATTATCGTCAAGTAATAACCCATAGTGAAGTGAGATTGTATCCACAGAGATTGGTAGGTTTAAGCAACTTTAATTAATTGGTGAATTAGTCAAGCTAAGCAGAATAAATGGTGATTGCAGAATTGTAAATAGGCAAAAACATAAATGACTTAAGAGTAAATGTAAGCAGTAAAGTGCAAAAAAGAAAATGGCAATAATATAAAGTGCAGAAATGTAAATGACTTAATTGTAAATGGGAATGGAGATTTGCAGAATGTAAAGAAAGTTATAAAGAAAGTAGAAGATAAGCAGAAGGGGAATTCATTGAGATCAGAAGATGTTGTCTCTTTGGATTAAATCCAGTTCATATCATCTTCAATCATACAACTCATTGACCTCTTGGCAATCATGATTGATTGAGCCCCAATCCCTTGGTGACTCAATCTCTCAGATCTTGATCAATAGCCAATTCTTTGGTCTAATTTCTCATGAAGAGAGATATGCTTGGTCCCTAATTATACCACACATCATCATAAGTCCAAGTAGAGGGAGGATTATTGATGACATGTCAACATGTCATGTTTTTCTATGCTTTTTCATACAAGAAATTTATGATTAGTGCTTAAATATTGAATGCTTTTGTGCTTAAATGGTACATTTCTTTGATATTTTGATTTTATAAACTTTGTAGGAAATAAGTGGAAAAAGAAACAAAAAAAGCACAAAATAAGCAAAAAAGGAGAAAAGAGGAATTTTGGGACACATTTTGGAGCTTGGACACACTTTGGAACCTTAGGCCACGCTTTTAAAAGCGTGGCCCATGATTTACACAAGAAAGCGTGCTCTATTTGCACAACCAGTATTCATTTGCAAAGAGAATGCTACGTTGCATAAGTGAACGTTTTTGTGCAATTTCAAAATTGGAATTGGAATTTTGCAACCGACGCGCACGCGCACATGACGCGCACGCGTCGATAGAGAATCTGGAAGGAAGCACGCAGACGCGTGGGTGGCGCTGAAGGATGGAATCAACATTTTCCCACCTATGCGCAAGCACACATGACGCATACGCGTAGGGTAGCGTTCATTGCATGAATGCTGTGTTCGTTTTGTGAACGCTGCAAGGGACGCGTACGCGCAAGTGACGCGTACGCGTCAATGAGCCAAAACACCAGGGAAGCGCAAGCGTACAACATGCATACGCGTGGGTTCCCGAACGGTCCATTCTCTAAATGAATGCTACGCTCTCCTAGAAGCTGCAACTCTGGCTCACTTAAATCCAATTCAAGCCCATTGAAGCCCCAAAGCAAGCAAAGTCCATTTGACATCACTGAAAGGCACAAGGATCATCTAGAGTAGGAATTTTGCATTTAATTGTAATTTTTTTCCAATTTGAATTTCATTTGTATTTTAGGAATACCTATAACAAAGGCTTTACTTCTGTTAGAAAAAAAGAGGGGAGCGCACAGTAGGAGTAGGAGTAGAATAGAGGCTCAGGCTGGAGGATTAGAGACTCCAGATCTCTCTTGGAGGATTAGAGACTCTAGAGAGCTTAGCATAGTTTGATACACTTTTATCTTTCTGCAAATTGTTACATTCCAGTATTAAATTCAGTTTTATTTCAAATTCTCTTCTACACATTTACTTTCTGCAACTTTACATTTGAGTTTGTTGTGATCTGAATTTACTTTTCATGCAATTTACATCTTATGCAATTGTTCTAAGTTCTGCTTTACTACTTTCATTTAATTTCCCTGCACCCAATTCCCTTTACATTTGCTGCAATTTACATTTCTTGCTCTTTAAGATTCTGCCAATTTACCTTTTGCACTTTAGCTTCTCTGCAAATTTACATTCTGCTATCCAATTTTCATTTAATTCACCACTGTCTGTTTGACTAAGCTGACCACTCACTAAAGTTGCTTGATCCATCAATCCCTGTGGGATCGACCTCACTCTTGTGAGTTATTACTACTTGATGCGACCCGGTACACTTGCCGGTGAGTTTTGTGTGGAATCGTTTTTCCCTCATCAAGTTTTTGGCGCCGTTGCCGTGGATTGATTTAGATCGACAATGATTAAGTAGGTGAGAAGTCTAGATTAAGCGTTTTCTTTATTTTTGTCCTTTTAATTTTCTGTTTTAAACTGATACCAAGGTGTTTGAGTTATTGCCTCACTAAGAAATTCTTCTTTGTGACATGAATTTCAATTTTCATTGGTGATGTATTTTACAAAATTCAAATGGAGTTCAACTCATCTTGTGATCAAACAAATTTTATGGGATATTACCCACCATCACCAATTGACTATTCTAATGGTGGCTGGGAATATCACTAAGAAATCACAGATTCTGAGCACTCCAATCAATGGAGATATGCTTCAGAACCACAAGATGAGTAAGAGAATCACATGGGATATTTCCCACCACCACAAAATGATTCAAGTCATTATTCTAATGGTGGCTGGGAGTATCACCAAGAATTAACAGATTCTGAGAAACCCAATCAATGGGGTATGCTTCAGAAAAAGATGAAGCAATTCACATGAGATATGATCCAGAACCACAAGATGATTTATTTCATTACCCTCATGGTGTCTAGACATGTCAACAAGAGTGTGAACAATCAGTTGAAATGGGACACTTCTCAGAGACACAATATGATCCAGATTTTGATGAGTCTAACAACTATTCATATTGTGGCTGGGAAGGTCAAAATCAAAGAGATCTTAGTGATCCATACTTTGTTCATCAAGAGACGTCATCACTGGAGTGTGCTTTCAATAAATTCATGCAAGATTGTCCCCCAATTCCACCAAATGATCCATACTGTGATGAATTCAACAAAGATTCAAGTTGAGGTCGGGAGGACCAAAATTAGAGAGCATTTGACAATTCATACTCCACTTATCAAGAGCCATCATCACTTGAGCAAACCTTCAATTCATTCATGCAAAATTGTCCAACCTCACCTCCTAGTTTCTCATGTGAAAATTCTTCATCACTAGATGATGCCTCAACACAAAGTTTCCTCCACGATCCATACCAACCACAAAATTCAGTCCATAATTCACAAAATTCATTCTATGTCCCTCAAAACATCACCACAACACACCCATGCCCACAAAATTATTCTCAACCTTTATCCCTTGAGCTAGCATTTGAACAATACTTACAAACATCCATAGACTCTTGGAAAGAACAAGAAACCCTCTGAATAAGATGGATAGATATTTGGAGCAGGCAAGGAAAAACAAAGAAGTTCTAAGCAAGGAAGATGAAGAACAATTGGTGGATGTGAATAAGGAAGTGGAAGAAGAGGCCACTGCATCAAGTAAAATTTCAATAGAGGAGGAGGTCGTGGAGATATTTGAACCTGAGATTGCATATCTACAGAAGCCACTTGAGATGACAAAGGAGCATGAAAACTCACAACCCTCACAAACTTCCCTGAAGCAAAGATTCTCAGTACTTGAATCCGTGATTGAAAGATATGAAGAGGAAATGAAGAGATCTTGGGAAGAACAACAAGCCTCCTCCATGAAAGTGCTATTAAGTTAAATGTTGAGTGCAGAGGAGGAAGTGGAAGAACAAGAAAGTGAGGAAGACAATCAAGGAAATCCAAACTCAAGTGAAGCAGAAAGTTGCATAGAAGAAGGGCTCATTAAACCACCAATTCAAAAGGATTTTGATGAAGATAATGCTCCAAACATCACACAACCACCAAGTATTGATATCCAAGAAGTGAAGGCAACTAACAAGAGCACCGATCCTACCCCTGATCCAGCAAGCAAGCTCAATCAAGCCATTAACAAAAGGAAGCTTACTGAGGAGAGACCAAGACAGGGGACAATAGCTGAATCTTCTCCCTACTTGAGGTCATTCCTCTTATCAAACTGGAAGAAGAGGAAGAAAGTGAAGAACAACATGTCAAGCTAATGACACTAAAAGAGCGCTTGTTGGGAGGCAACCCAACCATAGGTAACATTTCATTTCTTTGCTTTGTTTATTTTCTCTGTCTGCTTTGTTTAAATTTCAATAAATTGGCATATGATTATATTCTAAGTTTGGTGTTACCCTACAACAATCTATTTTCAATCTTTATGAATGATTGCATCAATTCTAAACTAAAAGTGTCACACTAAGATTCTAAGTTTGGTGTGCCACTTATTTTTCTATGTAATTTATTCAGCAACACCACTTGTTTGCATAATCATAATGCCTCTGTAAAGTTATCTTTCTTTTGGTTTAACATTTTTACTATTATCTTTGTTTTAGTCATTTCTTTGTTTTTACTGCTTTCATTTATTTTGCTCCTTAACTGTTTTTGTTAAAGACCTTACCAAGAAATCCTTATTCATGACAGATTCTTCCGTTGGTAATGATATTTAACATATAACAGTTGCCTTTGTTTTAGTTATAATAAATTGATATATGGTTGCATTCTAAGTTTGGTGTTGCTATGCAACAAAATTTGCTTCCAATCTTTACTGGATACTTGTATCAATTCCAAGTGAAAGTGTCATACTAAGTTTGGTGTGCCACTCATTCTTTATGCAATGTATCATGCACACCCTCTTATTTTTGCAATCACAATGCTCTGTCTCCTGTGCCTTCATAGTTATTTTTAATTCTGCTTGCTTAAACACATGTGCTACTGACATTTTATGTAAGACATTCATGATCCATCTTAGCCCCATCACTATTGTTTTAATTGTTGCTTGAGGATGAGCAAGCATTCTGAGTTTGGTATGGGAAGGGGAAAGAATAGGAGGAAAAGGACAACAGTAGAGAAGATGAATTACAAGGTGGTAAAGTTCCTTTTCCTCTCATTTGTTTCCAGCACTTTAAATTGCATGATTGTCTTCTAGCTTCTCTGTAGGCATGTGTGTTATGAATAAGCATAGCTTGATTGCTAAATTGTAACATGTTGTGACATTATGACTACCATCTTGAATTTTGTAAGTTCAAAGCAATAAAGTATCATGATCATAAACAAACAAGGAATTAAAGAAGAACTTAGCATGTTCATACAAGTACTGAAAGGCTAGTATGGTTAATTGTTGCTCAATTGCATTAGATTTTATTTAATTAAAGTTTTCATTTAGGACATTTTATGAAATTTTTGAAATCATGAAAACCTTGAAAAAGCAATTGCAAATTAAGTCAAGAAAAGCAAAAGGGAAAGAATGAGAAAGCTGAAGGCTCTGAGTACCAATGACAATTTAATTGTTAAGTACTTGTGGTGTTTATGTATCAGGCAAAAAGCTTGAAAATAAAACACTTAGAGTCAAGGCTAGGCTCAAGTGCAAAAGCACTCCCTCAAAGCTCAAGGCTCTGAGCATCAGTAATTACAGAGTAAGAAAAGAAACAAATGAGCTTAAAGAAGTCCTCTAATTAAATGCTTGTGGTGCTTATGTATCAAGTGGTAATACTTGAAAACAAAGCATTTAGAGTCGTAGCTTTGTTATCAACTCATGGGACAAAGCACCCAAAAGGAAAAGCTAATAAAAAAATGAAAAAGCTTGTTTCAAGGAAGAAATATAAGAAAAAGATTTCATAAAATGAGTGGTGCACGAATTGTGAATCACACTTTTCACAACTCGTACCACTAACCAGCAAGTGCACTGGGTCGTATAAGTAATACCTTACGTGAGTAAGGGTCGATCCTACGGAGATTGTTGGTTTGAAGCAATTTATGGTTATCTTGTAAATCTTAGTCAGGAAATCAATTATAATTATCAGTATGAATTGCGAAGAATAAAAGAGCATGGATTAAATACTTGTTCTGTAGTAATGAAGAATATGTTGGAGTTTTGGAGATGCTTTGTCTTCTGAATCTCTGCTTTCTCCCTGTCTTCTTCTTCACGCACGCAAGGTTCCTCCTATGGCAAGCTGTGTGTTGGTGGATCACCGTTGTCAATGGCTACCATCCATCCTCTCAGTGAAAAAGATCTAGGTGTGCTGTCACCGCACGGCTATTCATCTGTCGGTTCCCACTCATGCTGGAATAGGATCCATTGATCCTTTTGCGTCTGTCACTATGCCCAGCCCTTGTGAGTTTGAAGCTCGTCACAGTCATTCAATCTCTGAATCCTACTCGGAATGCCACAGACAAGGTTTAGACTTTCCGGATTCTCAAGAATGCTGCCAATAGATTCTAGCTTATACCACGAAGATTCTGATTAAGGAATCCAAGAGATATTCATTCAATCGAAGGTAGAACGGAGGTGGTTGTCAGGCACGCGTTCATAGGTTGAGGATGATGATGAGTGTCACGGATCATCACATCCATCATATTGAAGTGCGAATAAACATCTTAGATAGAAACAAGCGTGTTTGAATAGAAAACAGAAATAGTTGTATTAATTCATCGAAACACAGCAGAGCTCCTCACCCCCAACAATGGAGTTCAGAGACTCATGCCGTCAAAGAGTACAAAGTTCAGATCTAAAAATGTCATGAGGTGCGAAAATAGACCTCTAAAAGTTGTTTAAATACTAAACTAGTAACCTAGGTTTACAGAAAATGAATAAACTATGATAGATGGTGCAAAAATCCACTTATGGGGCCCACTTGGTGTGTGCTGGGGCTGAGACTTAAGCTTCTCACGTGCCTAGGCTATTTCTGGAGTTAAACGCCAGGTTGTAACCTGTTTCTGGCGTTCAACTCCCATTTGTAACCTGTTTCTGGCGTTTGACGCCAGACTGCAACATGGAACTGGCGTTGAACGGAAGTTTACGTCGTCTATCCTTGAGCAAAGTATAAACTATTATATATTGCTGGAAAGCCCTGGATGTCTACTTTCCAGCGCAATTGAGAGTGCGCCATTTGGAGTTTTGTAGCTCCAGGATATTCACTTTGAGTGCAGGGAGGTCAGAATCCAACAGCATCAGTAGTCCTTTTTCAGCCTGAATCAAATTTTTGCTCAGCTCCCTCAATTTCAGCCAGAAAATACCTGAAATTATAGAAAATCACACAAACTTATAGTAAAGTCTAGAATTGTGATTTTTATTTAAAAACTAATAGAAATATAATAAAAACTAACTAAATTACACTGAAAACATACAAAAAACAATGCCAAAAAGCGTATAAATTATCCGCTCATCAATGAGCTAGATAGAAGCATCAATCATCTACATTTCTTTTGTGATTGTAGCATGCATAGAAAACTAGCCAACCATAAATATCAAACTTGCTATTCTTCTCACTTTGGTTTGTCAAAACTTAATGCATGACTCTTTTCTTGCTTGGGGACAAGCAAGATTTAAGTTTGGTGTTGTGATGACATGTCAACATGTCATATTTTTCTATGCTTTTTCATACAAGAAATTTATGATTAGTGCTTAAATATTGAATGCTTTTGTGCTTAAATGGTACATTTCTTTGATCTTTTGATTTTATAAATTTGTAGGAAATAAGTGGAAAAAGAAACAAAAAAAGTACAAAATAAGCAAAAAAGGAGAAAAGAGGAATTTTGGGGCACATTTTGGAGCTTGGACACACTTTGGAACCTTAGGCCACGCTTTTAAAAACGTGGCCCATGATTTACACAAGAAAGCGTGCTCTATTTGCATAGGTTAATCAGAGGTTACAACAATCCTAAAGCTTATACATAAATATATATAGAAAGAAATAATAATTTTAGAAGCCCAATGAAGAAAATAAGCTCAAATACGGAATTACAAAGCGCGAACGTTCACACGAAGCTACAAGCATAAAAGACAAGATCTACAATGTAAGATAACAAGATACATGTAGTTATATAAGAGTATAATAATCATAAGATACTAGCCACAGCCCGCGGAGTTTAGGCCGACTAGTTAAATACTGACATACTGAGTTTTAAACAGGTAAAGCAGCTTATACAAACTTTCTCTCAAGTGAGCCTCTAGGCTAAATAAATACAAAAGTGAGAGATCTTAAACAAAATACTCAAAAGACTTCAAAACAAGATAGAGATCCTCCGCTCTGTCACCACCAAAGCAACTCACCAAGATGGGTTGTGATGAATCCATATTTGACGATATATTTGATTTGAGTGGATTTCATCATATAAAACCACATTTATTCACCTAAATAGCATGCTTTTATGTTATCTCCCTTAATTGAGCCTAAATGTGAAAACATGCATTTTTGTGCTTAAATTAGTGATTTTAATCCCACTTTTATACCATTCGATGTCATGACATGTTTGATGAGTGATTTTAGGTCCTAAAGGCAAGTTTGGCAAGGCAAAAGTGGAAGGAAGCATGTACAAAGGGAGAAAGCATGAAGAAAACAAAGGAGAAGTACATATTGGAGTGTGTGTGCACACAACCCCCTGTGCGTACGCATAAGAACCACACAGCCTGTGTGCCTACGCACAAAAACCTGTGCGTATGCACAGGAGGAAAATAATCATGTGTGCGTACGCACACATCTGTGCATACGCACACTCCTGTGCGTATGCACACGTCCCAGCACGTGACTCACTTAATGGAAATCGCTGGGAGCGATTTCTGGGCCTTAAGAGCCCAGTTTTTGGACTTTCTGAAGCTGATTATTCCTATATTAAGCAAGGCCTTACTCCATGTGGGGGGGGGGAGAAATTAGGGTTATTTTGGCATTATGTAGGTTGTATTCTAGAGAGAGAAGCTCCCCCTTCTCTCTAGAATTACGGTTTCTTAGTTTAATTTCTTGTAATTTCTACTTTTAATTCTTGTTTTAATGTAGTTTCATTTATGTTTCTATGCTTTCTTGTCTTTATCTTCTTCATCTCTTTTGTTAATTTCTCTTTTATGTCACTTTTCATGTTATGAGCACTCTTTGTTATTTTAATTTATATTTAATGCAATTTATGTTTTATGTTCATTTAATGCTTCTTTTAGTTGTTGTTATCATTTCCTTGCTTTTGGTAGTTAGCTTTTATTTTTTATGAAATTTAGTGTTATTTTATTTTCATGCACACCAAGTGTTTGATAGAATGCTTGACTTAGTTTTTGCTTAGTTTTTCCTCACTCTTGGCTTGGAATTGATGACTTTGGTGCTCCTTGAGTCATTGATGTCCATTCTTGTTTGATATATTAGAGTAGTTAGTTGATTTGGTTTCCATTGACTCTATGTGACCCAATAGTGTTGACTTAGGACTTAGGGATTGAAATCACTATGCCTATTTGACTTATCCTTGATGTAGGGTTGACTAAGTAAGATTAACTCTTCATAATCATCATGTGTTTGTGGTCAATAGCTAGGATAGGTAGCCTTAGCCCTCAATCTATGCCAAGAGGTTTCTTCCATTTTAATTTTTCTTGCTTTGACTTTTATTGCTTTGACTTTTAATTCCTTGTATGATCTTTTAATTGCCTTCATTTAATTCCTTGCTTGTTTACTCACTTCCTTGCATTTTAATTTCTTGCTCCTTGCAATCACAACCCCCAATCCCTCGTAGCTAATAACATGACACTTCATTGCAACTCTTAGGGAAGACGACCCTGGAGTCAAAATACTCTTGGTTAATATATTTGGTTTGAATTGTGATAACATTTGATTGATGATCAATTGTTGGGTTTGGACTATACTTGCAACTCAATCCTATTTTTAGTATGAAAATCCAAACCTATGCAATTTGATCACTCATCAAATTCGGCACCATTGCCGGGGAGTTGTAATGGTGTTGTATTTTTGGCTATTGTGCATATGTGAATAGTGTGAATAGCTTATTTTTGGTTGATTGTACATATGTTGCTTGCTTTTGGTTAATGTGAATATGTTAATATGTGAATATGTGAATAGTTGTTTTTGATTGATTGCATGTTTTTGCTAGTATTAGGAGTTCATTTTAATTGTTTTTGTTACCTTTGATTTCCATTTTCTTTTTATCCTATGAAATCTCACCCATTGCATTGTGAGTTGTGTTGCTATTGTGTATAGGAATTGGGAATTTCAATTGCTTGTTACCTAGAAGGAATGAAAGGAATTCACAACAAGATTGGGTGCACAAGCTTGGGAATCTCAATTGCCTTGGAGGATACAAGCTTGGGTGGGATTTCAAGTTTGATGAGAGCTCTCCATAAGTCTAACTTAAGGACTCTAAATAGAAGTGCTAGGTGGGCATCTGTTCGTACCTGTGCATGCGCACCGACCTGTGCGCACGCACACTCATGATATTACCCCCTGTTTGCAGCGCCAGCACGCCTTGTGCATGTGCATTCCTTTGTTTTCTGCGACCCGTTCGTGCGCACGTACCTGTGCGTACGCATAGGTTCCCTTTTTCGCACTCCCTGTGTGAGCGCACAGGTTTGTGCGTCTGCACGCCAACTTGCATCCCTTTTGGTGGGAGCACTGGCACAGCCTGTGCCCGTGAACCCCTACCCATTTTTGTTCCTGTGCGTGCGCTCGGACCTGTGTGCGTGCACACACATGATCCTTTTGGGAAAAAAAAAACCTGCCTGTGCATGCGCATAGCTCTGTGCGCACGCAAAACCCTCAACAACCCCTCTACTCGCAGCACACGCACCCCTTGTGCGTGGGAACACCCCCTCTTTTCCCTTCTGTGCGCCCGCACACGCTTCTGTGTGTGTGCACAGATTCTTATGTTCCTTCTGTTCGCAGCGCCTGCACCCTGCTGTGCGCACGCATAACTCCCTTTTCCACCTTGTGTGCGTACGCACACGTACCTGTGCCTACGCACACCCCTGTTTTCTCCTACTTTACTTCTTTTCTTCTCTTCTCTCTACTTCTTCTCTTCTTTTTCCATCCATTCCTCTCTTCTCTTACTTTTTCCCTATTTTCTACTTATTCTTGTTAGTTTTATTGCATCTCATTTTTGTTTTAGTAATTTTATATTAGTTTTGGTTTAGTTACTTGTTAATTAAATAAGTTGCAAGTGTTTGATTGATGTTGATTGGGTTGCTTCTTGCTTAAGTTTTATTTTTGATGACTATGTGCACTGAGCATTAAGTCTTTGTTTGATTGCTTAGATGAACTGTGAGTCTGATTCATGTTTGTAGCTACCATATGCATTAAACTTTATTCTTGTTTGGTATCATGAATTGTGCACTTTTACTTTAGTGAATTGAGTTGTAATTACTTGTTCATCATGATCCTCATGTCAATATAAATCATATAACAAGATACTTGTTTGTTTTTAATGCCTTGCATTTGTTTGAGTGACTTAACTTGATTCTTATGTAGCTTGTCACTTTTTGCAACAAGTACCTTTATTATTTAACTATTGCATCGTGTTTGAGGATGAACAAGTAGGTTGCTTTTCATCAATGAATTGGTTATGGTTGATTGTGCCATTTTTTCTATTCACCTTGCACTTTCATTTGCACAACTTTAATAACTAATGTCTTATATATTCAATTCACTTTAGTTGTGGCTATCTAGGTTTGGTTGTGTCCTATCTCTTGTTTTCCTTTACTTGTAACCTAGGCCACTTAATTAAGGAACATGCTATTTCTTTTGGTTGTGTGGTTTCTATTTTTATCCGGCCAATGTGTGTGTTCTAAATCGTGCGCATTTAGAATATGCACATTGCTTTTTCTCATACCACACTTCTATGACTTCTTTCTCAATTGTTGTTTATGTGTTTATATAGTAACCGGAGCCCCAGTGCCCACCAGCTGAAGGTGGAGCCTCACATCTCTTCACCTCCAAATTGAGTGCATGCACAGAGGACCGTACAACGTTTAAGTGTGGGGGAGGATCCGCAAATTTGGGGCATAAATTCTCTCTTCATAAACAATTTGCACTATTTTCTTAGTTTTGATAGTTATGCTTTTGTGAATATTTGTTTAGTATTTGTTTAGCATTTCACTTTGCTTAGTTGCTTGTATATTTCATAGTTTGCTTATAGTTTTATATTAGTAAATATTTGCATAGTAGAGTAAATAAGTTTGGTAAAACAACAAAGAATTTTCAAGAAATCCCTTTTAGGGTGTTCCATTGATTAGATTTGAAAACTTGTTTTTGAACTTGCATAAAGTATTCTTTGTTATGGAACATAGAAAAGAGCTTGAACAAATTACCTAGTGAGATTTGAGCTTTAAATGTGTGGTTGCACATTTTCAACCACAAAATTTTGTTCTTGTATGATAAACTCCGTTTATGATTGTGATCTTAGATTTGCTTGAATCTTTATGTCCTATATTTGTTGTGTTGAATGCATTTAGTATGATTGAGGCCATTTTTGAATTTAAACTCAGTTAACTCATATGGCCAACCCTTACATCTACCTTTGAAAACCACTTTTGAGTCTTTAATTCCCCTTTGTTATAATATTAAGCACATCTTTTGCCCTAAGTAAAAAACCATTAATGTCCATGTGTTGTATCTTTGATTAGCTTGGGTTTGAGGAGTGTGTGTTATTGAAGTGTGGAGAATTTGTGGAACACATTGGTAGAAAGTTAGTTTGGGTTCTCATTTTGAAATTTGGAAAAATGGGTAAACACTCATGCATTCTATACTTGAAACATATGCATCTCTTTTTCATGTCAAAAAAAAAAGAGAGAAAAAGAAAAGAAAATAAAATAAAATAAAAATAAAAATAAAGGATGCATATGTGTGTGAATTGGAAAGAGGATGCATGAGTGAATGTGAGAAAGAGGATAAATGGATAGTTAGGTTGTTTTGTTATGTATATAGGATGATATAGGATTAGGTGGGGTACTTGAGCTAATCAAAGATCCAATCTAATAGCCCACTTAACCATATTAATCCTACCCTTACCTAAGCCCCATTACAACCCTCAAAAGTCCTCATGATATTTGCATTCATGCATCAAGTATTAGTTGATTGTTAGATGACTTGCAAATCTTTGAGAAACATGATTAAAGGAGAATTGAGTGATTAAGCCCTAAACGCTGAGCGACTAGAGTGTATACACATCCGGTGAGGGGTTCAATCACTCCATTCTATGTTTCCATCCCTTATTTTGTGTCTTCTAGCAAGTTGTTGAAAGTAATTTTTGAAAGGTTCAAATCAAATCTTTGGACATTGATTATATTGCTATATTTTTTTGTCTTGGCCCTAAGACTTGTTTTGGATTGATTGAGATTCTATTGTTTATTTTTGCCAAACTCAATAGGAACCATAGTATATATATATATATATATATATATATATATATATATATAGTATTTAGTATAGTTGCACGCATGTAGTTAGTTGTATTTAATAAATTGCTTGCCCTCCTTATCCTTCTCATTTGATTGTGATTAGCATAAGGACATGGTATTGTTTAAGTGTGGGAGAATTGATGAATCCATATTTGACGATATATTTTGGTTGATTTGAGTGTATTTTATCATGTAAAACCACATTTATTCACCTAAATAGCATGCTTTTGTGTTATCTCCCTTAATTGAGCCTAAATGTCAAAACATGCGTTTTTGTGCTTAAATTAGTGATTTTGATCCCACTTTTATGCCATTCGATGTCATGACATGTTTGATGAGTGATTTTAGGTCCTAAAGGCAAGTTTGGCAAGGCAAAAGTGGAAGGAAGCATGTACAAAGGGAGAAAGCATGAAGAAAACAAAGGAGAAGCACACAATAGAGTGTGTGTGCGTACAACCCCCTGTGCGTACGCACAAGAACCACACAGCCATGTGTGCATACGCATAACAACCTGGGCATACGCACAGGAGGAAAATCAGCATGTGTGCATACGCACACACCTGTGCGTACGCATACGATGCAGCACGTGACTCACTTAATGGAAATCGCTGGGGGCGATTTTTGGGCCTCCAGAGCCCAGTTTTTGGATTTTCTGAAGTTGATTCTTCCTATATTAAGCAAGGTCTCACTCCATGTAAATGGAGGGGGGAGAAATTAGGGTTAGTTTAGCATTATGTAGGTTGTATTCTAGAGAGAGAAGCTCCCCCTTCTCTCTAGAATTACGGTTTCTTAGTTTAATTTCTTGTAATTTCTACTTTTAATTCTTGTTTTAATGTAGTTTCATTTATGTTTCTATGCTTTCTTGTCTTTATCTTCTTCATCTCTTTTATTAATTTCTCTTTTATGTCACTTTTCATGTTATGAGCACTCTTTGTTATTTTAATTTATATTTAATGCAATTTATGTTTTATGTTCATTTAATGCTTCTTTTAGTTGTTGTTATCATTTCCTTGCTTTTGGTAGTTAGCTTTTATTTTTTATGAAATTTAGTGTTATTTTATTTTCATGCACACCAAGTGTTTGATAGAATGCTTGACTTAGTTTTTGCTTAGTTTTTCCTCACTCTTGGCTTGGAATTGATGACTTTGGTGCTCCTTGAGTCATTGATGTCCATTCTTGTTTGATATATTAGATTAGTTAGTTGATTTAGTTTTTCTTGACTCTATGTGACCCAATAGTGTTGACTTAGGACTTAGGGATTGAAATCAACTATGCCTATTTGACTTATCCTCGATGTAGGGTTGACTAAGTAGGATTAACTCTTCATAATCATCATGTGTTTGTGGTCAATGGCTTGGATAGGTTGTCTTAGCCCTCAATCCATGCCAAGAGGTTTCTTCTATTTCAATGTTCCTTGCTTTGACTTTTAATTGCTTGCATGATCATTTAATTGCCTTCATTTAACTTCTTGCATGTTTACTCACTTCCTTGCATTTTAGTTTCTTGCTTCTTACAATCACAACCCCCAATTCCTCGTAGCCAATAGCATGACACTTTATTGCAACTCCTAGGAAAGACGACCTGGGAGTCGAAATACTCTCGGTTAATATATTTGGTTTGAATTGTGATAACATTTGATTGATGATCAATTGTTGGGTTTGGACTATACTTGAAACGTCAATCCTATTTTTGGTGTGAAAATCCAAACCTATAAAATTTGATTACTCATCAGGTTGCGACCTGCATCTGAAAAACAACAACAAGTATGGAATGAGAACCGGAGGTTCTCAGTATGGTAACCGTGACCAATATGTAAGATGTAAGGATCTGGGATGCCGAAGGCAATCCTAGAACTTCACATCGATACAAAATATTCAAGCTTAAAACAAAATAATTAACGTAAACCATAAACAATAAATACGGTTTTTTAAACTTAAAGGATTTCTAACTAGTACTAATCACACCATTGTATCCCATAGCCTTTGCCAACCTAACCTCCGTGCGATCCCATCACCACCACCTACGTAACCTCCTCAGCGCTAGACAAACACAAGTACTACAAGGAAATAATACACAGTTCATATGCAAATATAGCAAGTAATACAAGAAGAAAGTAGGCATATTATACATTTAGGCAAACTAAACTAATCAAAGCAAACAAGCATATGGTAGATGCATATGATGAATGCCCGTCCTATTGGCTGTGATATCACATGTCGGTTATCGTATCAAACCCGACAGAAAATCCAGACGGCAACTCCTGGATTAGTCTCTCTGTTACGCATATTCAGGAGGAATAATTCCGAGGGATGAGTGCCCTACCACCTTCTCCTTTCAGATGGAAATGTTCTGAGGGAGAGTGTCCTACCAACTTCTTCTAGATGCCGCATAATTTGGAGTGATAGTGCCCTACCACCTTGCAACCAGAGAGAAAACACATGCTCAGGAGGAATAATTTCCGAGGTATGAGTGCCCTACCACCTTTCTCTGGAGCGATAATTATGAGTGAGAAGCCCAGCTTCAACCCTCACATCCGAACGTAGGTGGGAGACTGCCACAGCCCCTACGATAGAGAACAATGCATATCATAATCACAATCTCACTCTCAGAGATCACTGCTCATAGCACAGGTCTATTTATATCCATCTTATAGTCCACATCATTCATCCTCAATATCTTCAAGTTCATCGTCAAATCCTCAACATCACAATGTTATCATACCAATCGTCTTTACAACACTCTACCACTTCACTCAACTAAATCACCCTCAGTACTCCAGAAACCTAAGTCTCTGTCTTCTAAACTTTTGCCAGAAATATCTAGTTAAACTCACTTATAGTATTCTCTATGTTTAACATCCAAAAACAAGGTAAAAAGTCTTAAATAGGTGTCACAGAAGTTTACAAGCTTGTTGGGAAGGTGAAGTAGTTAAAAACAAGATTTTAGTTGAGAAACAGGGCATGTGTGTAGGCACAAGGGTATGCGTGCGCACGCCCAAGAAAGTTTTCAAATGTGTGCGTATGCATAGAGGTGTGCGTACGCACAAGTAGTAAAAATTTCAACTCTGTTCATCCGCACAAGGCATGCGAACGCCCTCAACAGAGAACACCTTCCAACGTGTGCGTGCGCACAGGGCTGTGCGTGTGCACAGGTTGCAAAACTTCGTTGGTTAATAAGGTTGCTTCACATGAGATATTTTCACATGAGAGAAAAGAGAAAACATTGGGAATAAGGTACCCTGTATGTTCAATGGCAGCTAAAAGGCACATAGCATCCACTACAAGTATCTTGGATGTTAATGGAGTAGTAAGCACATTTTAATTTCGACTAGTTCAATTCAGTTTCTAGCGCTAGCTCCAAATTAATGCATATGGTTTTAATTGGTGGGTTAATATTATTCTAGGGAATGTCTAATTTCTCAATGCCAGCAAGACACCTCTTTATGGAAATTCAGAAGATGGATTGTAGTTACTATCCTGAGGTATATGTGTATGTCTCTCTAATAATTCCTTTTCAAATGGAAGATTGAACTTACTGATTACAAAACAGTTCGCTACATGGATGGCCTTGCAGACTCTTCATAAGCTCTTTATTATCAATGCTAGATCTGGCTTCAAAATGCTACGAAAAGCCGTTAAGACATTCCTAGATGTTCGCATAGTAGCAAAAGTTCAAGTATAGATCATTATTATGTTCCATCATATTATTCCATTTTTTCATTTCTTGAACTAACACAATTCTTATTTCAGGTGTTAGGTTCTAATTATCTTAGTGTGTTACTTGAGGCTATTGATATAAGGTAACAAATTTTCTTTTCTTGTAAAGTCATCACATTTTTATGGTAAATGTGATAATATAGTGAACCTATAAGATTTAATTATTGTTTGATTATTATATAGTAATTTGCTAAGTTTTTTGGGTGGTAAATGCACATGTTCTACTTATGGAGGATGCTTAATGAGTGATAGAAGTCCATGGAAAAATCAAGATCTAGTAAAAATGATTAAGGTTTGGCAGTACTTGAAAATGGCATATTTTTTAACTCTTTCAACATCAAAAGGGTTGTGCTTTTACTTGGCATGTATGAATAGTAGTTGAGAGATATATATCACTTAATTTTGAAGGTAATTTCTTTGAGAGAAGAGACGGATAGTAAAAATGATTCAAATAATAGTGATGTGGCTTAGTATGGAGTATGGAGTATGAAAATAATGATGTGGTTTCTCACATGTGCCTCTCTTTGTTGAAAATCAAGACATTGATCCTGGTTAGGATTCTAAGGAGTTCATCCTTTTAGATTAATTTATTCTTTCATTCTTTTTTTTTTCTTGGCTTTCTTACCGCTATAAAACTTACAGTGAGTGGGTGCTGTTGTTGCAAATCATTTTTCCTCTATCTCATTTGTAATCAGCAACAGAAAAAAAAAAACAAATTCACTAAATTAAATTATATAATTTCACTTTCTTATATAGACTGAGTAAATATTAGACTTTTCTCTCTTTGTCACTTAACAAAGATTTCTTGTTTCTTAGTATAAATTTTATTTCTATTTTAAAGTTTATTTGCTAATAGGGACCAAATGTTAGCATGTGATCTATATACTCTATTTTTTATTTGATTTTTGTTTTCAATTGTCCGTTCATTTGGTTTATTGTCATTAATTATGATATATGTGAGGAGTTGTGCATACTATGATGTGACTTTGCTTTGCATGTTAATGAAGCAAGTGCTGAGCTTTCATATGGTAAAGTGGCTGAAACAAAAGTTCTCGAGCGTTGAAAAGGAAGAATAGCAATACCAGAAACAATCTATCCTGGCAGAGTCTGAATTGCATTACTCTCACGCCTGAGTAACAATTCTGTTAATAGTGTCTACTTAGTGTTCATGTATATATCACTGTATAAAACTAAGATTGAGACAAGTGTATTCACTCAACTATATTGATATGTTAGTTGGTTACTTTAATCACAACGTATGTTAATTGTTGAAAATTTTTTTCCTCTAACTTTTATGATTTAGATGTCTTGAATTTCTCATTTTTAGATTTATTTTGGGATTATCATCATTTTGAGATGTGATCATGCTTTTAAAAAAAATTAAATCTCATAAAACAAAATAAGCTATGGTTACGGTAAAAACCGTGCCCATAGATAAGACTATGGTCACGGTTTTAAGGTGGGGTGACCATAGATAAGCTTTGGACACAGTAAAAACCATGACTATAGCTTTAAGGTGGGATGACCATAGAGGCTATAGTCATGGCGAAAACCCATAGAGGCTATGGTCACGGTTTTAAGGAGGGGTGACCATAGAGACTATGGTCACGGTAAAAATCATGACCATCGATTAGGCTATGGTCACGGTTTTAATAAAGGGGATGACCATAGAGCAACCTATGGGCACGGTTTTTACGCATGACACGGTAAAAAAATATGGCCTAAGGTGCCAGAATTTGAGCACTACAACCGTGACCATAGATAAAAAAACCCGTAATCATAGGTCTATGACTATGGCAGAATAAGCCACGGTGAAAAAACCGTGACCATATAGAGCTATAGTCATTCTTTCACTAGCTATGGTCACGATTTTTCACTGTGATCATGGATTTTTCTTTTGGTAGTGATTGGTGATGTCTTCTCAAACAGAATTAACGACATCAAGGATGATAGCTGTTTACTTGTTCTTTTCATGTTAATGAGATTTGCGAAATTGTGATTCCTAAGAATTTTGTCCGTGTAATGCCAATTACATATCGTCCAATATCTTCATAAATAAAGAAATACGTGTCAGTAAATATGTTAGATTTGTACAAGAAGATCCTGACAAAGTTGCTACAACATTAGAAATATAGCACAATTTTTGAGATTAAATTACGAAATGTTATACATTTACCTAAAAAGAAATGAGAGAGAAACATATAAAAAATAAGATTAATAATGGGGAATGCCAATTTAATAGTAAGTAATTATGCACTAATAGCTATAAAGAAGAATTGAATTGATTTAAGAAAATTCTGCTAATACAGCACTAATAGTAAGTAATTATTATGCATAAGTATGTTACATATTTTCAATAGTTAAAGTATTTGAGACCCCCTGGGAAAAAAGAAAACTTCTTTTAACCTAAATTGTGATGTGACCAGGTTTAAACTTTACTATAAAAGTAAAAAAATAATATATCTATTATTAGTGTGATAATTGATATAATCGTTATAAGTTGGTTACGAAAAGTTCGGCATATATATTATAGGTCGGCTATTAAAATCACAATGACAAATTAGAACGTTATGATCAACATACGTTACAACCATAATTCGATAACGGACAAACTCGGATCACGAACTCCTAATATAAAAGAGAAGGAGGTACTCATTTGGAGATAAGTTAAATATTGCTTAAGAATAAAATAAAAAAACCTCACTTGAGCATTGGAGTACCTTTTACAGGTATCTTCCCGTATTTTTGTTCACTCTATGTCAAGGTGTGCCTCTTTTGGAGAAGAAGCTTGGAGCAGAGATAAAGAAGGTCGGAGTAGAAAGTCAACAAGGGCGAGTTATACCTCAACCATCAAGCAAGAACAATTGGCGTCCACCGTGGGGCCTAAAAAATAAAACCCTTTTCCCCCTTTTTTTTTCTAGATCCCAAAATTTCTTTATCTACCCATGACTAATCAACTTCCTCCAACACCCTCTAAACTCCTTCGGATTGTAACTGAGTTACAACAAGCTAATCAGCACATGGCGGAAAAAAAAATCAAAAGATGGCAAACCAAATAGCCGAGTTGACCAATATTCGGATTGAAAATAATGACGATCATGATGAACGAGGGGAAGATGAGGAACACGAATTTGATCCAACGCATGTTTCTAAAACTCAGCGGCACGAAAAAGGTCGGCAAACTAATGACTGATGCCAGGGCATCATAGCCTATTTTTCTATGCTTTTTCACTAGATTTTGGTTTAGTTTTCATACAAATTTTATTTATAAAGGAGCAAAAGCATGAATAATTTTTGCATGAAACAAAATCTCAAGCATAGGTGAATTTTAGTTAATATACAGGGTAAATATGATCAAATAGATCACACTAAGTGAAGTTATGATTTTGAGCATTATTAGCACACTTAGCATAGTAAAGATTATCTTGTATGTTACTTTGATACACTTATTTGTTTGATGATAGGCAAAAGAGAAGCAGAAAATGGGGCAAGGAAGAAGCAAGAAGGCAATGTTTGAGCCCAAAGTTAGACCTCAAACGCTACCTCAAACGTTGGCCAAGAGAAAGGTGCATAGTTGGAGGCAAAGTTGGATTCCAACTATGCCTTAAAGTTCAATTCAAGAGATCATAGTTGGAGCCAAAGTTGGACTCTAACCTGGGTCCAACGTTAGGGGTAGAGAGGTGCCAATATTGGAGGGAACGTTGGTGGTCCAACGTTACCTCCAACGTGCTCGACAAAATCTCAAAATGTGAAGTTGGAAATTTGCAGCCATGCGTACGCGTCGCCCACATGTACGCGTGGGAAGTGAAAAATCAGCAGCCACGCGTACGCACACTCACGCGTATGCGTGAGAAGTGAAAAATTGACAATCCACGCGTGCACGTCGCTCATGCGCACGCGTGGGGTGAACGTTGTCTCCAACGCTCATTTCAAACGTTAAAAAACCAAGGGTCACGTGTACGCGTCGCCCATACGTATGTGTGACCAAAAAATGTTAGAGGGAATGTTTGCATGCCAACATTGACGAAAATGCTGAGGAAGGGTTTGGAAGCAAAACTTTAATGCTACAACATCACTAAAGGCCCCAATTACACCCTTGGATCATGCAAGCAAGCTGAGCCTATCAACATCACTCAATCCAAGGCATAAGAAGCATCTAGATTAGGAATTTTAATTCAATTGTAATTTTCTCTTTCATTTTAGTTTGTAAGCCTATATATAGGCAGTAGCTGGATTGGAGAAATCATTCTGGATTAGAGGGGAGTCTAGAATCATGCATCCACATCCCCTGACACACACCACTCTTACACTCTTCTTCCTTTTCTTTGTTTTTCTTCCTTAGTAGTAGCTTCATTTTAATTTGTAATTTTCAATATGAATTCTGAAGTTTCAATTCCAGTTATTAATTCTTAATTTTTTTATTTATTTTTCTGCACTTTCTTTCTTTCTGTTTGAACAAAGCAATGAATTAAACTAACTTTTTTCATTGGGTTAGAGAGCTCTATTGTATTTAATAGATCAATTGTAGTTTTTATTCTTCTTCCTCTATCTTTTCTCTTGATTTTTCTAGAAAGATTTTGTTCTTTATTCAAGCATTTAATTATCTTGGAAGAGAAATTGAATGTACTTGGGTTTTTGTGATAAGCTTGGAAGAAAAATCATAGAAACCATGCTAGAAATGCTTTCTCACATTGGATTAGGTTGGGGGTTGGATGGATATCGTGACATGTAATCTTACCAATACTTTGATCTATAAAGGTGTGTGGTATAATCAGTGACCAAACTTTATCTCTTCCAATGAGCTCTTAGATTAAGGAATTGGGTAATTATTCATGCTTAGAGAGATTGGATTGCCAAGGAATTGGGATCCAATCACTTAAAATTTCTGAGGAGATCAATGAATGCATTGATTGAGGAAGAGATAAGAATAAACTTGATCCGGAGAATGTAATATCTCTTGATCCCAATAATTTTCTTTCTTTCTTTTTAGTTATTTACTATCTGGTACTTTTCTTCCATACATTCCTGTACTTTATTGCTCTTTTATATTCCAGCACTTTATTTTTTTTGTCATTTTACTTACTTCTCTGCAGTTTATGCTTACCTTTACTTTTATGCAATTTACATTTCCTGCTATTCATCATCCAATTGTGCTTGTCTAACTAGGATAATCAATTAACTATTAATTGCTTAATCCGTTAATCCTCGTAGGATCGACCTCACTCTTTTATTAGTTTTATTACTTGATACGACCCGGTGCACTTGCCGGTAGTTATTGCGTGGAAATTTTTTTTTCGCGTATTAAGTTTTCAAGTAATAACTATTCAACACAACCGGCCCTTCTGTATTTTCCGGTATAAAGTACACCGATTTTGCAGAACAGTCGAGCAAAACATGATTCTTAGATAACCAGTCCAAACCCAAGATAAGATCAAGACCGGTCATCGGTAAACAGATTAAATGATGAACAAAATCGCGTTGTTGGACCCTAGATCCATCACAAAGACAGCAATAAAGTGGTTCGACAGTTTGCCTCCTAGATCCATCACAAGTTTTGACGACTTAGCCAAAAAATTCCTTGCTAGATTCTCAATCCAAAAGGACAAAGCCAAACACACCCCGAGCCTGTTAGGGATCAAGCAAGGAGATCGGAAAAGTCTTCGCAACTACATGGAAAGATTCAACAAAGCGTGTCTAGACATACAAAGTCTGCTAACTGAAGCAACCATCATGGGTGTCATCAATGGCCTGCGAGAAGGACCTTTTAGTTACTCCATATCAAAAAAGCATACAACATCTCTGAATGAGGTACAAGAAAGGGCAGAAAATATATTAATACGGAGGAGAATTCTCAATTAGGAGAATCCTCAAAACTTGGGTTCTCCTATCCCTCTCGGGACAAGGATAAAGAGTCCAAGAAAAAAGAAGATCAACTCAGTGAGAAACCAAGAAAATACCACAATTACACCCCTCTTCGGGTGTCTCTTGTGGATGTTTACCGAGAAATATGCAACGCTGAGAAGATCCCACCACCCCGCCCAATCAAAAGCAAAAAAGAGGGGGAAGCTGGACAGAGTACTGTGAATATCACCAAATCTATGGACACCCCACCAACGAATGCTACGACCTAAAAAATATCATAGAGAAGCTAGCCCGGGAAGGAAGACTAGACAGGTTCTTGGCCAACAAAACTGACGAACCGAGAAAGAGAAGACGAGACGAAGAGGTCGGACGGGTTGAACAACCACCCCACACTCCTGAGAGACATGTTCATATGATAAATGGAGGATTCGCAGGAGGAGAGATCTCTAAATCATCTTGCAAAGGACACCTTAAAGAGGTATATCATGTCGGGGAAGAAGAGAGGTCATCCGACCTCCCCACAATTACCTTTACCCAAGAAGATGCAACAGGCGTCATCCCGGAACATGATGATCCCATGGTCATCACTATCATATTGGCCAATGTTAATCTCCACAGAACACTAGTAGACCAAGGAAGCTTCGCGGATATCTTGTTCAAATCCGCCTTCGACAAACTCGGTTTGTAAGATAAAGAGCTCAGAGCATACCCGAATAGTTTGTTCGGACTGGAAGATATTCCAATCCAACCACTTGGATATATCTCACTACACACAACCTTTGGAAAGGGAACCCGGTCAAGGACACTCAACATAGACTACATCGTAGTCGACGTGAGCTCAGCTTACAACTCCCTAATAGGTTAGACAACACTAAATCAGCTCACCGCAGTAGTCTCGACTCCACATCTCTGCATGAAGTTCCTAACTCCGGAGGGGATCGCCACGATAAAGGGAGACAAAAAAATCGCATGACGCTGTTATAATGAAAGTCTAAACCTTAAAGGCAACCCCAAAAGAGAGGAAGTCAACACTATTAAGCTCGGGGGAGTGCGAGCTCGCGAAGAATTTCGTTCAGAGCCGGAAGGCGAGACTGAAGAGGTCCAAATTGGCGATGCCTGGGATAGGACGACAAATATTAGGGCAACCTTAAAGGGAGATTTAAAAGAGTCTCTGATACAATTCCTAAAGGATAACGCCGATCTCTTTGCAGTGACGAACGGACTTCTTCTAGTAAAGAATTTCACAAATAAATTCTCGTTGCAAGTATAGTTTCTAAACTAGCAAAGAATCCTTTGGTACAAAAATTTGGTTGTCACAAGTAACAAACCCCTAATAAAATTGATAACCGAAGTATTTAAACCTGGGTCGTCTGATAAACCCCATTTTGAGGGTTTATCTTGTATCGATTTCAGGGGTTTTATCAATGATTCCACACGCTTTTCATATGAAAATACAAGACTTTGTGTTCCTTTCCTAACTTTTGCCTCATGGATGAAAACATGCTTATTTTGCACTAAATTAGATACATTTCTAATCTTCTCTTGGTGCCATTCAATGCCGTGACCTGTGTGTTAAGTGGTTTCAGAATATAGGGCAGGGATGAACCGGAAGAGAGAAGGAGAATGGGCGCGAAGGAAAGGAGCATGAGGAATTGAGCTTTGGAAACTTCAGCAAGGGCGCGTGCGCGTACTTGGCGCGCCCGCGTGGATTGCGCAGCTAGAAGTCAAAGCCAGAAGCCAAGCCACGAGCCGGCTTGTGTAGCAGCTAGGCCATAACCCCCATGGGCGCGCACGCGTACGCTGCGCCTCCGCTCACATTGCAAGATGCCCCAGTGGCGCGCACGCGTACTTTGTGCGTACGCGCCCGATGCTCGAACATGATTTTTTTAGAAGTCACGTGACCTTGGCATAGAGACATTTGGAGATCTCATCTTGGGGGAAGTGCCTTGGCGGGAAGAGCTTAAGAAGACCAAGGGTTGAAGGGTTAAGGACTTTTGGCTCATTTTTAGATGGTTTTATATTTTTTGCTATTGTTAGTTACACTCTTGGGTAGAGAGAGAGAGGGAGATTCCAAGCTCTCATTAGGGTTCATCTTCATCCATTTTCTGAATTTCCAATCACACTTTGGTGAGATCCATTGCAATTCTCAATTCACTTGTTCATGTTATAGATCTTCTTCTCCAATCTCAATTAGTGCTTGTAATTGCTCAATCCTCACAGATCCTAGATTCAACTTTGTAGTTTTGGATTTTTTCAATTTCTTGAGAAGTTCATTTCCATTGTTGTTCTTTGTTAATTGTTGTTAGTTCCTTGTGTTGAAGCACTTTCAATTCTACTTCCTTCTCATTTTTTACTATGCCCTTTTATCCTTGCTCATCAATTGTTTGATAAAATGCCAACATTAGTTATGGAGTAAAAGTTTCTTACTTGGCATAGGGTTTGGGTCATTAGAAAAAGTTAAATAGTTTATGTCAATTGTTGATTTGGAATTAGAAATTGCTAATTGACTTGGAGTGCACTAAAGCTAGATTTTCCTAGGGTAAAAACTAGGACTTGTGACTCAAGTTAGTTACTCTCATTTGACTTTCCTCTATACCTAGGGGTTAACTAAATGAAGCAAGGCCTAATTGTTATCATCATTGAAGGGACTATAAGGATAGAATTTCTAATGCCAACCCTAGGCCAAGTCTTCTAAAAATTGATTGCTTGTTTGTCATTTATTTTGCTAAACCTTCAAAAGAACCACAACAAGGCTTCCTAATCGATAAGATGCATGCTCTAGCAATTCCAAGGGAGGACGACTCGGGGGACTAGTACTCTCGGTTATAGATTGTAGGATTATTTGATGCAAAGTTTGAATGTCGATTAGACTATACTCACGATTATATCCATTATTGAATTCTATATCGGCATGATAAATTTCGTTTATCATCGTCTCTCAAGGAATTGCAGGGAAGTATGATTTATTATTGGTTATGGAAGCTTATCTTTTTGGGGTTTTTGAATAAGGAACAAGGAAAAGTAAATTGTAAGAAGGTAAATTAATAACTAATAAAGCTCTTAGTAAGGTATGAGAACTGAAAATCCTATCCTAGTTATCCTTATCAATTGTGATGAGAATTGTTTATTGCTCCCACTTAGTTAACCCTTACTAAATAAAGGAAAGTCAAGTGGACTAATCAATTTGATTCCTCAAGTCCTAGTCAACTCCTAAGGAAAGACTAGCTTTAGAGGGATCCAAATCAACCAGCAAATTCCAATTATCAAACAACAAAGGAGTTTGATAACTCAAGTGTCACCAATTACTCAACCAAAGCTAAAAGTTGAGAAATCTAAATATTGAAAGCATCAATCACATAAATTGAAGAAAGCAACCATAAATCTGAAAGTGAACATCGAACCGTCATTCAACGAAGGCAATAATGATTCTCCCATCAAAATCACTAACAATTCTTTTCTTATTTTAGGTGCTAACGCCATGGATGCTCCGAGGAGAGTTACTATCAAGGAAGCGGGTGCACCGGATTATGTCCTTCAACCCCTTCATGTAACTCACCCCAATTTGAATGCAAACTTTGAACTCAAGACCGCTTTGATCAACCTCCTACCCAAATTTCATGGGCTTCCCGCATAAGACCCTATTCGACATCTTAAAGACTTTCATCGTATATGCTCAACAACAAGACGGGAAGGATCCGATGAGGTTGCTATATGGTTGTTTGCTTTCCCTTTCTCTCTTGAGGACAAGGCTAAAGAATGGTTCTACACTTTTTCTAGTGAAGTCACCTCCGATTGGGACTTGCTTAGACGAGGATTCTTGGATAAATTCTTGCCCCCAGAGAAGATGGATAGGCTAAGGAAGGAAATGTCTTGTATTGTACAAGGTGAAACGGAACCACTGTACGAGTATTGGGAACGGTTTCGTAAGCTACTAGACGCATGCCCTAATCACATGCTTGACACTCAAGTATTGCTTGGATACATATGTCAAGGGATGCGAGAACAAGATAGAACCCTCTTGGACACCTCTAGCAATGGTTCTTTGTCTAAATATAAAACAGCGGAGGAGGCATGGCAACTTATCATTGACTTAGCCGAATCCAATCAACATATGAGACGAAGAGTCAACCGCCCAAAAACCGTGAATGAGGTATCCACTAGTAGTGAAACCACCGCTCTAACCAAATCCTTGAGCGAAATGACATCCGTCTTGAGGCAACTCCAATTGAGTCAACAACAACCACAACAACCTCAACCTCAACCTCAACCATATCAACAACACTCTCCACCCCCTCAACAACACAATCAACAATTGGTCCCTCAAAAAGTGTGTGGCATTTGTTCTTGCTATTCCCACTACACGGATGAGTGCCCAAGCCTTCAAGAGGACAACACTTTGGCGGCTACCCACAATTTCTATGACCGCTCAAATCAAGGGTACGACCAAGGCGGTAATCCTAACCAAGGGCACCCTTATCAAGGAGGAAGCTACAATCAAGGGAGTGGGTACCACAATCAAAATTGGAGAGACAATCATCAACAAGGAAATAGGGACAACAACAACAATGGAGGAGGTCAAAGATGGAACAACAATTCACAAAACCGGCCACCATACAACCAAAACAACCCACCATACAACCAACAAAACCAACAAAGAAACTACCAAACATACCAACCACCACATCAAAGACCACCACCCAACCAATCACAAGCCCCTCAACTCACATATCCAACCGCCCCCTCCAACCAAGATGAAACACTCCGGACCATCATCCAAGGCCAAAAGGAACTACAAAACACACTTGCTTCCGGTCTCACCGGCCTCACCTCTACATTACAAGCTCTTCTTGCACGAATGGACACATCATCAAATCCCACTCCTCAACCCCCAATCCAAAGCGTCATTCCCTCTCAACCTCAACCCAATCCTAAGGGGGACATCAATGCCATCACCCTGAGATCTGGAACACAATTAAAAGAGAATGGAGCAAAGGATTCAAATCCCATCACAATCACTCAAGAGGAGGAGAGAATAGATATAGAAGAGGTAGTGGAAAAGGAGACACCACAAGTCATAGTTGAGGATGAAACTCAACCAACAAAAGAGACCCCCAAGACTAAGAGAACCTTGGAAGAAGAAATTGCTCAACCACTCCCATTTCCAACACTTGCAAAGAAAGCTAGGAAGCGCATAGAACTCGACCCCAAAATGGTAAAAATGTTCAAGAAAGTTGAGGTAACCATCCCCCTCTTTGATGCTATCCATCAAGTTCCTAGATATGCAAAATTCCTTAAAGATCTATGCATGAACAAGGATAGAATTCTTGAATTGGAAACCATCCCATTGGGGAGTTCTATTTCCGCTTTAATGGGAGCATTGCCCGAGAAGTGTGATGATCCAGGCCCTTGTATGGTCACTTGCACCGTCAATGGAGTTCAATTCGTAGATTGTATGTGTGACCTCGGAGCATGTGTTAGCATCATGCCTCTCTCCGTCTACCGAGTATTGAAGTTACCACCACTAAAAAGGTCGACGGCGAGATTTGTCCTAGCGGATAAAAGCATAATAACCGTGATGGGTGTTGTGGAAGATGTATTGGTGAACATCAAAGGGTTGGTATTTCCGATTGACTTCTATGTCCTTGAAATGCCATCAAGTGAAACCGAGAGAGCATCATCCATCCTACTTGGAAGACCATTTTTGAGAACTTCTAGATTTAAGCTAGATGCTTACTCGGGAACATACTCATTTGAGATAGATGGGAGAGTCGTAAGTTTTAGCCTAGAAGAAGCAATGAAGCATCCACCGGAAAATCACTCTCTATAACGGTGTGACCCAATTGACAACATTGTTGCCGAAGTGCACCTTGCAAAGTTAGATGAGAAGTACATGATTGAAGAGGCAAATGAAGATCCAAGCAAATTAAACACCACACACCATACAAACCATCCGGAAACCCAAACATCAAATCATGACAAAAAGATGGAATTGAAGCCACTACCTCCCCACCTAAGGTATTCATATCTTGATGAAGCCCAAAAGCTCCCCGTGATAATCGCACAAGAGCTAACTCCTCAACAAGAAGAAAAGTTGCTAGAGGTATTGAGAAAAAATAAAAGGGCAATTGGGTGGAGTTTGGCGGATCTAGTGGGAATAAGCCCCCAAGTATGCAAGCACCGCATATTCCTTGAAGAAGGAGCAAGACCGGTCCGACAACCTCAAAGGAGACTTAATCCAACCATTCTTGAGGTGGTGAAAAAAGAGGTCACTCGGCTACTTGAAGCGGACATCATCTATCCTATCTCGGATAGCGAGTGGGTAAGCCCGGTCCAAGTGGTGCCAAAGAAATCCGGGGTGACCACAATCAAAAATAAAAGCGGTGAACTTATAGCAACAAGAGTGCAAAATTCTTGGAGAGTATGCATAGACTACCGAAGGTTGAATGCGGCCACAAGAAAAGATCACTTCCCACTACCGTTCATCGATCAAATGCTTGATCGACTAGCCGGTAAATCATATTATTGCTTTCTTGATGGTTACTCCGGATACTTCCAAATACACATTGCTCTAGAAGACCAAGAAAAAACAACATTTACTTGCCCCTTTGGAACGTATGCTTACAAACGTATGCCATTTGGCCTATGCAACGCACCGGCAACGTTTCAAAGATGCATGATGAGCCTATTTGCGGACTTTCTAGAGCAATGTATGGAAGTCTTCATGGATGACTTTAGCGTGTACGGTGATTCATTTGATCATTGCTTATGTAACCTTGAAAAAGTCTTAGAGAGATGCACCAAAACAAACCTTGTCTTAAATTTTGAAAAGTGTCATTTCATGGTCAAAAAAGGCATTGTTTTGGGGCACATAGTTTCAAAAGAAGGAATCTCCGTAGATCCGGCAAAAATAAATGTCATATCTAGTTTACCTTACCCCTCCTCCGAGAGGGAAGTCCGCTCTTTTCTTGGACATGCAGGATTCTACCGGAGATTCATCAAAGACTTTAGCAAGGTAGCCCTACCTCTCTCTCGACTACTACAAAAGGACACTGAATTTGAGCTAAGCAAGGAATGTATGGAAGCATATGACAAACTTAAAGTGGCATTGACACAAGCTCCTATTGAGCGAGGACCGAATTGGGCTCAACCATTTGAAATCATGTGTGATGCTTCGAATTATGCGATAGGAGCTGCGTTAGCACAACGCGAGGGTAAGATTCCCTATGTCATAGCTTATGCTTCAAAGACACTAGATGGAGCCCAATCCAACTACACTACTACCGAGAAGGAACTCCTAGCTATTGTTTTTGCTTTGGACAAGTTCCGAGCCTATCTTCTTGGTTCCAAGGTAGTAGTGTTCTCGGATCACGCGGCACTAAAGTATTTATTGGCCAAAAAGGAATCAAAACCGAGATTAATTCGTTGGGTGCTTTTGTTACAAGAATTTGACTTGGAGATCAAGGATAGGAGTGGTTCCCAAAACTTAGTGGCGGACCATATAAGTCGCCTCGAACACACAAAAGGCGACACCACTCCTATCAATGACTCCTTTCCTCTAGATAGTTTGCACACAATCTCGGAAGTAGTTCCTTGGTATGCCCCAATAGCAAACTACTTGGTTTCACGCACCTTCCGTCCCAATCTCAACAAACATCAAAAGGATAAGCTGAAAAGCGAATCCAAATACTATGTTTAGGACGATCCCTATTTGTGAAGGTGTGGAGCGGACCAAATAGTGCGACGGTGCATACCTCAAACCGAATTCCAAGCAATCTTGGATGCTTGCCATTCTTCCGAAGGAGGTGGCCACTACGGCCCCCAAAGAACGGCAAGAAAGGTCCTTGATTGCGGATTTTGGTGGCCAACCCTTCCCAAAGATTCTTCCCTCTATTGCAAATCTTGTCCCAATGCATTCGGTTTGGAAATATTTCTAAGAAGGACGAAATCCCCCAACAAAATATGCTTTTTTGTGAAATCTTTGATGTATGGGGAATCGACTTCATGGGACCATTTCTAAATTCCAATGGCTTTCTCTACATCTTGTTAGCCGTCGATTATGTGTCAAAATGGGTGGAGGCAATCCCCACCCGGACGGATGATGCCCATGTTGTTTATTCTTTTGTGAGGAATAATATCATTTGTCGTTTTGGCTCCCCAAGAGCAATCATAAGTGATCAAGGATCCCATTTTTGCAACAAAAAAATGGACGGCCTCATGAGAAAGTATAGCATCATACACAAAGTCGCCACGGCCTACCACCCTCAGACAAACGGCCAAGCCGAGGTGTCTTCCCAGGAAATTAAACATGTGTTGGAAAGAATTGTGAAGCCGAATAGGAAAGATTGGAGCGCTAAACTCTCCGATGCACTTTGGGCATATCGAACGGCTTACAAAACACCCATTGGCATGAGCCCTTTTAGACTTGTATATGGTAAAGCATGCCATCTACTGGTAGAAATCTAACACAAAGCTTATTGGGCCATAAAGGAATGCAATATGAGTTTGGGTGGAGCCGGAATAGAGAGAAAGCTTCAATTGGCGGAATTGGAGTGCTTGAGATTAGAAGCCTATGACAATTCTAGACTCTACAAGAAACAGATGAAAGCCATTCATGACAAGAACATTAGGAGAAAGGAATTTAGACCCGGTGATCTAGTGCTCCTTTACAACTCAAGGTTGAGATTACTACCCGGAAAGCTTAGATCAAGATGGGATGGACCTTACCAAGTAGAGAAAGTAGAACCTTACGGGGTCTATCACTTGCGCCATCCATCAAGTCCGGACATTTTCAAGGTAAATGGGCACCGTCTCAAATTGTACCATGGTGAGCAAAGAAAGAACTCCAAGAAATTTGAAGTGTTCCTCTTGAGGGATGCATCTCTTGAACAAGAGCTTTGAGCTAGTGGACGTCCAACTTAAGGACGGTAAACAAAAGTGCTAGGTGGGAGACACCCCACCATGGTAAGATCTACCATTTGTACATAGCCATTGAATTTTTCTTTGATTGATACTTGCTTACTACTTGACTTCATGTTTGGTAGCTAGGTGATCGATGAAGTTGTAGCTAGATTTCGTTTCAAATTTTGTTTCATTTGTTGAGTTCATTTGGTACTTTATCATGTCAAAACATCCTTCTATAGTACCTAAAGTGGTTGTTTGGAGGGTTGGAATGCTGAAAGTGGTGCGAGAACATGCAACTTTGAAAAAGGCACCCTTCCGCGCGTGCGCGCACCTAACGCGCACGTGCCCATGAAGCATTTCCGACCATCCACGCGGACGCGCGATGTGCGCGGATGCGTGGATTGCAAGAAGTACCCCTCCATACATATTCCAGGGAGTTAGGCCACTCTCACGCCTGCACCATGCCTGAGGCACAGGCCGCTCACGTGTGCGCGCACGTGGCGCGTACACACTCTTTGACAAATCCTCAGATCGACGCGCTAGCACACCTCGCGCGCGCGCGCCGATCGCCCCTGTGCACTCCTGGTACATTTTCCAGAGAGTTAGGCCACTCTCGCGCCTGCACTAAGCCACTAGCCCACCACCTCTACCGCGTGCGCGCACTAGGCGCCAACGCGCCCACATGCCCGCAAATCGAGGCACGCGCACGCGCCCATGCCGCGCACGCATCCCTTGCCCCTGTACAATCCTGGTACATATTCCAAAGAGTTAAGCCAACCCCAAGCGCATCTCAAGCCTGGGGCATAATCACATTGCCGCGCGCGCACACCGTGCGCGCGCGCGCCATCACTCCACCCCGCTTCCTTGCGCTAGCGCGCCCCGTGCGCGAATGTGTGGGTGACCGACGTAAACCTAATGGGGAGCACACTTGCTCCCTTCATTCTTCTTCTCCCTTTTTCTTCTTACCTCCTCTACTACCCATTTACCTCCTACTATTTCTCCTCCCAAACAACCACCCACCTCCGGTGGCCCCTACATTGCCCCCCCATTCTCCATCATTCCAACCCACAACTTCCTCCCCCATACTATTTTCCATCTCTCTCAAGGTACTATACTAGGCTCCCCTCTTGCTCTACTTTTCTCTTTTGCTTCTTAGTCAGTTAATTTCATTCTCTTTTAGGTAGTCTCTTTCTTCCCCGCCCCCTCTTTTGAGCCCCTCACTTCTTTGGGGTGTTTTTTGGCTCCTTTTCCATTTAACTCTTCATAGGCACTTGGGTCATAACTTCTCTTGCATTGATGGATGAGATGTGTTGCATGATTTTCTTATAACCACTGTGCATTGTGGTGATTAATGTTGGTTTGTAGAATGTTACATTGCTCCCCCCCATCTATTTACATACTACAAAAGGATGCACCCCAAGTGTTTGAAGAAATGCATACATGATACTTTTTGAACTCATTGTGGCTCATTGCTTCTTAACTAGTCACTTTTGGGTGCACCTTCACATTCTACAATCCACCCACTCACCATTTCATAAATTGCTTCCCACTTTTGGTATTTGAGGGTGTATGCTTCTCATGCCTTTTCCTTGCATGCCTACACTACCCCTATACCACATGCCAATGATTTGCCTTGCTCATCACATGTTATCTTCGTTACATGTTGCAGCTGTCATGTAATAAGGATACCCATATTTTTACGGCACAATTTTTCATTTGCATAATCATATTCAATTACGCTTCTTTGGGTTTGATGTTATCTCCTTTCTTTACTATCATAGGATGGTCATCAAAAAGAGCAACGGGAAAGCCCCGAAGAAGCCAGCATCCAATAGAGCACGCCAGGAACTAACGGCCAAGCCAATCCTAAAGAAGGCTAAGGGCCCCGTTGATGTTCTAGAGAAGGACAACCCTCCGAAGAATCCAAACAAGTTCCCTAACCGCTACTGCGAACTTGTTTACTCAAGGATGATTGAATGGGATTATCACCCAGGGCTTCTTCTAGTCCTACCGGCCCACCTCACTCCGATAGTGATGCCACACATTGACCGGAGGCAATGGAGGTTCCTCTTGAGGCAACCCAAGGAGGTCAACTTATCGTGGGTGGTGGAATTCTACACCAACTACCACTCACCCCTTCTCACATCAATCTTTGTGCGCCGGAAGCAAGTGTCAATCATAGTGGAGTCCTTGGGATTGGGCCATTAGCAGATGGATATGATGCCTATCAAGAAGTCTTGACAGCATGCGACGACCGTGAGTTCGATTGGAACGCAGTCCTCCGCGTAATTGCTTCACCCGAAGCATGTTGGATTCGGGGGACCATAAAGCAGCGACCAAAAGGTTTAGATGCACGCTCCCTCACTCAAGAAGCCACGGCATGGGCCCAAATTCTAGCTCACTACGTGCTCCCAAGCACCCATGGATCATCCATTACCGCCGAGCTTGCCTTATTGATATGGTGCATCTTAACCGAGAACCGGTCGACATTTCACATGCCATTCGCCAATCCATGGGGCACATTCATGCCAAGAGAAATCTACCATTCTCCGCTATGGTGACCGAATTAGTGGCGGCAGCCGGCGTCCACCGAGAGGCTAAGGATAGGAGGACCTCAATCCCGGTCGAGGGCGATGTTATTCCGACCAAGAGGTGCCTCAAGCCTCCGGAAGTCACCAAGGACATTGGACTACCCACACCAACTCGCAACACCACTACATCATCCACGCCACAAAAATCAGCCATCCAACGCCTTGAAGACCTTCACAAGAAGTTGGACCGTTGTGAGAGGCGTAACCAACGCCGATATGCTCACGTGAAGAAACTTCTAAGCATTGTCACCCCACCTATGGAGGAACCAGATATCTCCACATCCACCGCAACTTCAAGCGGAAGTAGCGATGACAACGGAGATGAAGGACACTCGGGACTCGGCCATTGCCACCCATTACGCATCACCTCTAGCACGGAGGACCGTGCTAAGTTTTAAGTGTGGAGAGGTCGGCCGACCGATCTCCATAGGTAACACCCAAATAAATTTTCATTTTCTGAACTCCTTTGTAGTAGGATAAGTTGCATGATTAGGTTTTCTTTGATATCATTTGCATGATAAGTTTACTTGGTTGGAACAATGAAACTCTCTCTTAGGAAACTAATATTTTGGGGCAACCTTGACATTGCCAATTTTGAATATCTTGATGCCAAACTTGCTTGAAGAACTGTATTTTGGAACATGAATTTTGAGTTAAGAACACAAGCTAGTGAGCTTTGAGCCTTGTTTTGTGGCTACATCTTATAGTCACTTATTCTCCTTCTTGTGTGCAATTGTTTTCTCTCTATGAGTGTAATCCTTGCTTTGTTTGAGTCTATATGTCCATTATTCCTTGTATTCATGCATTTATATGATTGAGGCCATCACTTCATTAGCCCACCTACCAAATAGCCTTACCCTCTATCTTCCTTTGTTAGCCAAAATTGAGCCTAAGCTTAACCCACTTGTTCTTAAAATTAGCACATTACAAGCCTAAAGCGGAAAACCATAATTGTCTTCATTTGGATCTTTGATTAGCTTAGGCTAGTGTGTGTGTGAGTATCATTCAAGTGTGGGAACCTTGGGACATTGGGGGAATAAAAGGGGAAGTTTTGTATTGTTATTGAAAATATTGGGAATTGGGTACATACTCATGTATTGGTCAGATGTAAAACCTTATGCATTGATGCTCTTGTAGATAGAAAAAAAAATGAGAAAAACAAATGAAAAGGAAAATAGAAAAAATAATATGAAAAGAAAGAAAAAAATAGAAATAAGAAAGAAAAAAAAAAGAGAAGAGAAAAAAAAAAAGAAAGGAATAAAAAGGGGACAAAATGCCCTAAAGCAAAGTGCAGCTTAATAAGATCAATGCATAAGTGTTGTGAAATGAAAAAGAAAATACATGAGTATGTGAAAAAGTAAAGAATGGGTAGTTAGATTAGAACTCAATTGTATAGGATGTCATAGGTTAGGTGGAAAGTTTAAAGCTTATCAAAGATTCAAATTTCAAGCTCACTTAACCATATATGCATCCTACCTTAACCCTAGCCCCATTACAACCAAAGAAAAGACCTCATGATAGATGTATGCATGCATGAAATATATGTTGATTGATTAGATGAGGAACAAATCTTAGAAAGCATGATTAGGAGAAAATTGAGAGAATCAACCCTAGACACTCGAGCGAATAGAGTGTAAACACTTCCGGTGAGGGTTCGAAGGCTCTAATTCATGATTCCCGGCTCTCACGAGCATGCTTCATGCAAAGTTGCATATATTGCACTTGATGCTCAAAAATTGGTGAATCCCATATATTGACCGCCACCGTGCCCTATATGCTTGCATATATCTTAGGAAGGTTGATTTGTTCCTAACCAAGTAGATGGTAGCACTAGTCGTAGTTGCATTCACGTAAGTAAGTTGCACCTCATGAGTCTTATACCTTTATGATCCTTCGGTCTTTTACGTTTCTCTTGCATTTCTCTAAGCATGAGGACATGCTAGAATCTAAGTGTGGGGAGGTTGATAAACCCCATTTTGAGGGTTTATCTTGTATCGATTTCAGGGGTTTTATCAATGATTCCACACGCTTTTCATATGAAAATACAAGACTTTGTGTTCCTTTCCTAACTTTTGCCTCATCGATGAAAACATGCTTATTTTGCACTAAATTAGATACATTTCTAATCTTCTCTTGGTGCCGTTCGATGCCGTGACCTGTGTGTTAAGTGGTTTCAGAATATAGGGCAGGGATGAACCGGAAGAGAGAAGGAGAATGGGCGCGAAGGAAAGGAGCATGAGGAATTGAGCTTTGGAAACTTCAGCAAGGGCGCGTGCGCGTACTTGGCGCGCCCGCGTGGATTGCGCAGCTAGAAGTCAAAGCCAGAAGCCAAGCCACGAGTCGGCTTGTGTAGCGGCTAGGCCATAACCCCCATGGGCGCGCACGCGTACGCTGCGCCTCCGCTCACATTGCAAGATGCTCCAGTGGCGCGCACGCGTGCTTTGTGCGTACGCGCCGATGCTCGAACATGATTTTTTTAGAAGTCACATGACCTGGGCGTGGAGACAATTGGAGATCTCATCTTGGGGGAAGTGCCTTGGCGGGAAGAGCTTAAGAAGACCAAGGGTTGAAGGGTTAAGGACTTTTGGCTCATTTTTAGATGGTTTTATATTTTTTGCTATTGTTAGTTACACTCTTGGGTAGAGAGAGAGGGAGATTCCAAGCTCTCATTAGGGTTCATCTTCATCCATTTTCTGAATTTCCAATCACACTTTGGTGAGATCCATTGCAATTCTTAATTCACTTGTTCATGTTATAGATCTTCTTCTCCAATCTCAATTAGTGCTTGTAATTGCTCAATCCTCATAGATCCTAGATTCAACTTTGTAGTTTTGGATTTTTTCAATTTCTTGAGAAGTTCATTTCCATTGTTGTTCTTTGTTAATTGTTGTTAGTTCCTTGTGTTGAAGCACTTTCAATTCTACTTCCTTCTCATTTTTTACTATGCCCTTTTATCCTTGCTCATCAATTGTTTGATAAAATGCCAACATTAGTTATGGAGTAAAAGTTTCTTACTTGGCATAGGGTTTGGGTCATTAGAAAAAGTTAAATAGTTTATGTCAATTGTTGATTTGGAATTAGAAATTGCTAATTGACTTGGAGTGCACTAAAGCTAGATTTTCCTAGGGTAAAAACTAGGACTTGTGACTCAAGTTAGTTACTCTCATTTGACTTTCCTCTATACCTAGGGGTTAACTAAATGAAGCAAGGCCTAATTGTTATCATCATTGAAGGGACTATAAGGATAGAATTTCTAATGCCAACCCTAGGCCAAGTCTTCTAAAAATTGATTGCTTGTTTGTCATTTATTTTGCTAAACCTTCAAAAGAACCACAACAAGGCTTCCTAATCGATAAGATGCATGCTCTAGCAATTCCAAGGGAGGACGACTCGGGGGACTAGTACTCTCGGTTATAGATTGTAGGATTGTTTGATGCGAAGTTTGAATGTCGATTAGACTATACTCACGATTATATCCATTATTGAATTCTATATCGGCATGATAAATTTCGTTTATCATCGTCTCTCAAGGAATTGCAGGGAAGTATGATTTATTATTGGTTATGGAAGCTTATATTTTTGGGGTTTTTGAATAAGGAACAAGGAAAAGTAAATTGTAAGAAGGTAAATTAATAACTAATAAAGCTCTTAGCAAGGTATGAGAACTGAAAATCCTATCCTAGTTATCCTTATCAGTTGTGATGAGAATTGTTTATTGCTCCCACTTAGTTAACCCTTACTAAATAAAGGAAAGTCAAGTGGACTAATCAATTTGATTCCTCAAGTCCTAGTCAACTCCTAAGGAAAGACTAGCTTTAGAGGGATCCAAATCAACCAGCAAATTCCAATTATCAATCAACAAAGGAGTTTGATAACTCAAGTGTCACCAATTACTCAACCAAAGCTAAAAGGAGAGAAATCTAAATATTGAAAGCATCAATCACATAAATTGAAGAAAGCAACCATAAATCTGAAATACCTCAAATTGCATTAAATAAAGAAATCAAATCTAACATGGAGTTCATAAACCAAATTGGGAAAATAAACAAACTAAAGTAATAGAATAAATAAAAGTAGAAGAGAAACTAAATTAAAGGATCATTGAACCTGGAATTGAGAAGAAGTTATCCTAAAACTAAGAGAAATCCTAAATCCTAAAACCTAAAGAGAGGAGAGAGCCTCTCTCTCTATAAACTACATCTAAAACCTAAATTGTGAATTATGAATGGATGATGAATGAATGAATGGATTATCCCACTTTGTAGCCTCTAATCTGTGTTTTCTGGGCCAAAAACTGGGTCAAAAACAGCCTAGAAATTGCCCCCAGTGATTTTTGATACGTCCAGCATGCGGCACTGTCACGTGTACGCGTCGTCCACACGTACGCATGGATTGAATTTTTGCCAGGTCATGCGTACGCGTGATCCACGAGTGAACGTAACCCAACAGCCATGCAGCTATGGCAAATTATATATTTTTGCGAAGCCCCAGATGTTAGCTTTTCAACGCAACTAGAACTACCTCATTTGGACCTTGTTAGCTCAAGTTATGGTCAGTTAAGTATGAAGAGGTCAGGCTAGACAGCTTTAGCAATTCCTTCAATTTCTTGTATTCCTTCCACTTTTTCATGCTTCCTTTCCATCCTCTAAGCCATTCCTATCCTATAAACCTTGAAAACACTTAACACACATATCATGGCATCGAATGGTAATAAGAGAAGATTAAAACTAGCTAAATCAAGACCAAAGAAACATGTTTTCAATCATAGCACAAAATTAGGAAGGAAAATGTAAAACATGCAATTTACATGAATAAGTGTGAGAATAGTGGATAAAATCCACTCAATTAAGCACAATATGTACCACGAAATAGTGGTGCATCAAATCTCCCCACACTTAAACATTAGCATGTCCTCATGCTAAGCTTAGGAGAAGCTATAAAGGAATGAAGGGGAATGGTAAAACTTATGAAATGCAACCTATCTATATGAATGAAACTAAATGCAAAAATACTTCTACCTACTTGGTTAAAAGTAAACAAATTCTCCAAGACAAACATAAACTGGATTTCACTAATTTAAATCACACAATAAGAAACAAATAAACTTGTAAGAAGATAGCTCATGAAAGCAGGGAACATAGAATCAAGCATTTTGAACCCTCACTGGTAGTGTATATGCACTCTAATTGCTCAAGTGTCTAGGGTTAATCACTCTACTCTTCTCTAGTCATGCTTTCTAAAACTTTTTTCTTTATCTAACCAATCAACAAATATTTAGTATATCAATGCAAACATCATGAGGTCTTTTCAGGGTTGTAATTGATGACAAGTCATCATATGCTAGCTATGCAAGCATTTTTCACTTATTTCATTAGTTTTTATGCACTTTCTTACATTGTAAGTTAGTAATTTGGAGTGGAATTGCATGGCTTATTTGAATCAATCAACCACCCTTTAATTGGCATAAGATCATGAGGTTTAAGCTTGAATTAATTGATTTTTAAATGAATTTTAAACCTTATTAATCTGGTAATACTTTGATTGGTTGTTTTGATTACTTGTAGGTGAAGAAAAGAAAAAAAATGAGAAAAGCATGGCCTAGGGAGCATGCTCAAAGGAAATAAAGAAAGCATGGCCAAAGGAAGAGAAGCGTGGCCCAAAAGAAGAAAAACGTGGCTCAAAACAAGGAGCAAGAGCACAAAGCTCTTGCCAAGAGCTTAGAGCTCTTGTGGAGAGCTTTACTTCAAAAATCAAAGGCCAAGCAAGGAGCAAGAGCACAAAGCTCTTGCCAAGAGCCTAGAGCTCTTGCCAAGAGCTTAACCAAGCGCTACAAAGAATAAGGAAGCAAGAAATTTCGCTAAGTTAAATCTGGGCGTTCACAGCATGACCATGCCTCCTTCAAAGGGCCATAACTTGAGCTACAAACATCCAATTGATGTGCTTCTAGTTGTGTTGGAAAGCTGACATTTAGAGATTTCCAATGATATATGACAATCCATATTTGGCATAAAATTAAGGTACGAGTGAAAGGCATCTTTAAGAGCAAAAAATAAGCAAAAAAAATCAGCAATGCTTTCACCAAGGTTCGAAGTTGGAGCCTCACTCCAAAGCAAAGTAGCGCTCATATGGAGAGCTCTAAGCTCTTGCCAAGAGCTTTATTGTGCTTCACACAAAAAAAAAAAGAGGAATACAGCATGGGAAAAGTGGGGATGCTAGGATTCGAACTTGGAGGCTTCACTAAGGACAAGGAGGAAGCTCTTACCAAGAGCCTAGAGCTCTTGCAAGGAGCGCTACCTCCCTTAAGCATGTCACGCACAAATTGTCACAAGGTCAGGGAACCAAAGCTCAGCTCGTTGCAAGAACCGAGCCTTGCCCTGGGAGCAACTTCCATGGGCCAAAAATTCAACCAAAATTTCTATTTAATTCAATTCTTCACAAATTAAAAGGACCACTCCAAAGCAAGAAAAGCCCACATAATTCAAAGACACAGAGAAGTTAGATTAGGAATTTTATTTTATAATTTGTTTTTAATTTTATTTTCATTTTTATTTTGTAAAAAGCCTATATAAAGGCATCATTCTCAATTCATTAGGAAGGTTGGCTCCACTAGGGAGCATTAGGATCAGAGAGCTCTCTCTTAGTTTTCATTTTTGTTTTGAATCTTAGGTTGAGAATTGAGGAAATTCTGTTTCAATCTCACCTTGAGAATTCTCTCTGTTTGCTTGTCTGCATAATTTCAGTGAATTGTGAGTTGAATCAAAGCTCTCTTTACTGCTTTCATCTCTATTTCTTCTTCAATCTGCTTGCTGTTGGATCAAGGAAGGCATTGAGATCTAGACTTGTTTTCTAGTCTCATTGAGCTCCTGAGATCTTCAACCTCTCATTTAGATTTTGCAATTGAGCTGCATTTTACTTTCTGTTTCATTCCTCTTCAATTTCCTTTCTGTTTTGATCTTGAGAGCAAGTGAGCTCTTGGCTTCCTTTCTGTTTTTATTATTTCATTGAAATTGTTAGTTTCTCTTTGAGAATTCAAAATTGATCTAAGTCTTCTTGCTAATTTCCTCTTCTGCTACTTTTACTTTTCTGCAATTTCCTTTCCTGCATTCCGCAATTTCACATTTCTGTTCACATTGAGGTTGATTTAATTTCCTGCACATTTACATTTTCCTACAATTTAAATTTTCAGTTGCTTGATCTATTGCTTTCTTTAATTTCCAGCACCCACTCCCCTTTACTTTTCATGCAATTTACTTTTCTTGCAATTTAAGTTTCAGTTATTTTACTTTCTTGTTCTTTAAGTTACTTGCAATTTTACTTTCTGCATCTTTAAGATTCTTGCAGTTTACATTCTGTTGGCTACATTTCACCCACTTTCACTTCAATGTTAGCTTGACTAAACTAATCACCCACTAAAATTGCTTGATTCATCAATCCTCGTGGGATCGACCTCATTCTAAGTGAGTTTTACTACTTGATGCGACCCGGTTCACTTGCCGGTGAGTTTGAGTTGTTGGAATTTCGGTTCCAACCCATCAGTAATGGAGCTAAGGTAAGGGTGAGGATATATGTATGGCCAAGTGAGCTATGATATGAATCTTTGACTAACCTAAGCTCCTACTTAACACACACACACTCTATGTAATTCTAAATTCATACCTAGCTATCCATAATTCCCACTTTTGCATCACATACTCATGTATTAACTTTTCTTTAATTTTCACCACATATGTATTGATCTTTTATTAAACTTAACATTGGGGTAATTTTGTCCTCTTATTTATTTATTGTAATATTTATTTATTTATTTGTTTTTTTATTTATTTATTTTTTATTTATTTATTTATTTTATTATTATTTTTTATTATTTTTTATTTATTTTTTATTTATTTTTTTATTAGTTTTATTTATTTATTATTTATTTATTATTTTTTTATCTATTTTTTAATCATAAAAGCAAACATAACATATCAATGCATATGGTAATTTTTTTTGTTTCACATGAGTATGCACCCAAATTTCCAATATTTAAATAAAGTAGAAACATAACACATTCCCCATTAACCCAGGTTTCCCACAGTTTTCTCACACGTAGTTGACACACAATCTCTATCTTAAGCTAACTAAAGATTCAATGGGATAATTAACTATTTTTCTGCTTAAGGCTTGTGATGTGGTAAAATACAGAACAAATGGGATTAAAAGGCTCAAAGTGGCAAACAAAGGTAATTGAAATGGTAGGCTATTTGGGATGAGTGAGCTAATAACAAATGATGGCCTCAATCATATGCAAGCATGTAAATACACTAAACATTGGACATATAGAGTGGAACAAAATAAAGATTACAATTATAGAAAAGAAAACACACAAGAATAAAATATTATGGTTAAATAGTGTAACCATGTAATCAAGCTCAAATCTCACAGGTTGTGTGTTCTTAGCTATAATTCATGTTCCAATTTACAATCTTCAGACAAGTTTAACACAAAATTTTCAATTTAAATTAGTGAAATATTATAAAATATTTCTTGAAAAAGAATTTGTTACTTCAACCAAGTAGTAACTAAATGCACAAAATCAAGCAAACATGCAATCAAATGTGCAAATGCAGCAATGAACTACAAAGAAAATTAAATATTGGTGCTGAAAAGAAGGTAACTAACCCACGGAAGTCGGTATCGACCTCCCCACACTTAAAGATTGCACCGTCCTCGGTGCATGCTAAGATGTGTGATGAGCGGATAATTTATACGCTTTTTAACATTGTTTTTAGTATGTTTTTAGTAGGATCTAGTTACTTTTAGGGATGTTTTCATTAGTTTTTATGTTAAATTCACATTTCTGGACTTTACTATGAGTTTGTGTGTTTTTCTGTGATTTCAGGTATTTTCTGGCTAAAATTGAGGGACTTGAGCAGAAATCAGATTCAAAGGTTGAAGAAGGACTGCTGATGCTGTTGGATTCTGACCTCCCTGCACTCAAAGTGGGTTTTCTGGAGCTACAGAACTAGAAATGGCGCTTCTAATTGCGTTGGAAAGTAGACATCTAGGGCTTTCCAGCAATATATAATAGTCCATACTTTGACCAAGAATAGACGACGTAAAATGGCATTCAACGCCAGCTTTCTGCCCAAATCTGGCGTCCAGCGCCAGAAAAGGAGCCAAAACCAGAGTTGAACGCCCAAACTGGCACAAAAGCTGGCGTTCAACTCCAAGAAGGACCTCTACACGTGCAACACTCAAGCTCAGCCCTAGCACACACCAAGTGGGCCCCGGAAGTGGATTTATGCATCAATTACTTACTTCTGTAAACCCTAGTAGCTAGTTTATTATAAATAGGACCTTTCACTATTGTATTAAACGTCTTTTTGACCATCTTTGGACGCCTGGTTCTTAGATCAGAGGGGCTGGCCATTCGGCCATGCCTGGACCTTTCACTTATGTAATTTTAACGGTAGAGTTTCTACACTCCATAGATTAAGGTGTGGAGCTCTGTTGTTCCTCAAAGATTAATGCAAAGTACTACTGTTATCTATTCAATTCATCTTATTTCGCTTCTAAGATATTCATTCGTACTTCAATCTGAATGTGATGAACGTGACAATCATCATCATTCCCTATGAACACGTGCCTGACAACCACTTCCGTTCTACCTTAGACTGAATGAGTATCTCTTAGATCTCCTAACCAGAATCTTCGTGGTGTAAGCTAGAATGATGGTGGCATTCAAGAGAATCCGGAAGGTCTAAACCTTGTCTGTGGTATTCCGAGTAGGATTCAATGAATGAATGACTGTGACGAGCTCCAAACTCGCGATTGCGGGGCGTTAGTGACAGACGCAAAAGGATAGTAAATCCTATTCCAGCATGATCGAGAACCGACAGATGAATAGCCGTGCCGTGACAAGGTGCGTTGATCATTTTCACTGAGAGGATAAGATGAAGCCATTGACAAGGGTGATGCCTCCAGACTATTAACCGTGCCGTGACAGGGCATTGGATCATTTTCCTGAGAGATGACCGAAAGTAGCCGTTGACAATGGTGATGTATCACATAAAGCCAGCCATGGAAAGGAGTAAGACTGATTGGATGAAGATAGCAGGAAAGCAGAGGTTCAGAGGAACGAAAAGCATCTCCATTCGCTTATCTGAAATTCCTACCAATGATTTACATAAGTACCTCCATCCCTATTCTATTATTTATTATTCGAAAACACCATTATCAATTTATATCTGCCTAACTGAGATTTGCAAGGTGACCATAGCTTGCTTCATACCGACAATCTCCGTGGGATTCAATCCTTACTCACGTAAGGTATTACTTGGACGACTCAGTGCACTTGCTGGTTAGTTACACGGAGTTGTGAACCATGGTCTTGGCATCATGTTTTTGGCGCCATTTCCAAGGAAAGAAAGAGCAATGAATTTTACATACTTAAAGTGTAATCACGATTCTGCGTACCAAGTTTTTGGCGCCGTTGCCGTTGATTGTTCGAGTTTTCGGCAAGCTTTTGGTCCTGTAACATCAGTGCCAAGTTTGATCCGGCAACAGTACCAAGTTTTTGGCGCCGTTGCCGGTGATTGTTCGAGTTTGGACAACTGACGGTTCATCTTGTTGCTCAGATTAGGTAATTTTCTTTTTGTTTTGTTTTCAAAAATTTTTCAAAAATCTTTCAAAAATTTTCTCATCTGTTTTCGAAAAAAAAAATGTTTTCAAAAATATATTTTTCTTCAGAATTTTTAAGAATGAATTCTAGTGTTTCATGAAGCATGTGAAGCATGGCTGGCTGTAAAGCCATGTCTAATTCTTTTGGATAGAGCATGTTAGGCTTGTCATGTCTGAATTACACTCATATTTTTATTAAAGCTTGGCTGGCTATTAAGCCATGCCTGACCCTTTGATTGGAGCTTTAAGACTAACATGGCAAGATTCCTGGAATTCATATTAAAAATTTTGGAATCCTTATTTTTATTTTTCAAAATAATTTTCGAAAAAAAAAATTAGAAAATCATAAAAATAAAAAATATTTTTGTGTTTCTTGTTTGAGTCATGTGTCATGTTATAAGTTAGGTGTCAATTGCATGTGCATCTTGCATTTTTCGAAAATTTCATGCATTCATAGTGTTCTTCATGATCTTCAAGTTGTTCTTGGTCAGTCTTCTTGCTTGATCTTGATGTTTTTCTTGTTTTGTGTCTTTTCTTGTTTTACATGTGCATTTTTTATTTATTAGAGTCTAAACATGAAAGATTTCTAAGTTTGGTGTCTTGCATGTTTTCTTTGCATATAAAATTTTTCAAAAATATGTTCTTGATGTTCATCATGATATTCACGGTGTTCTTGGTGTTCATCTTGACATTCATAGCATTCTTGCACACATTCATAGTTTTGATCTAAAATTGCCATGCATTGCATCATTTTTCTTGTTTCTCTCTTGCATCATAAAAATTCAAAAATCAAAAAAATATCTTTCCCTTTTTCTCTCATCAAATTCGAAAATTTGAGTTGACTTTTTCAAAAATTTTTAAAATCAAGTTGTTTCTTATGAGTCAAATCAAATTTTCAATTTGAAAATCTTATCTCTTTCAAAATCTTTTTCAAAAATCAAATCTTTTTCAAAATTCTTAGTTATTTTCGAAAATTCCAAAAATATTTTTCAAAAATCTTTTTCTTATTTTTATATCAAATTTTCGAAAATAACAATAACAATTAATGTTTTGATTCAAAAATTTCAAGTTTGTTACTTGCTTGTTAAGAAAGATTCAAACTTTAAGTTCTAGAATCATATCTTGTGATTTCTTGTGAATCAAGTCATTAATTGTGATTTTAAAAATTCAAATCTTTTTCAAAAACTAATTTCTATCATATCTTTTCAAAAATATCTTCTTATCTTACCTTTTTCAAAAAAAAAATTGATTTCAAAATATCTTTTCTAACTTCCTAACTTCTTATCTTTTCAAAATTTGTTTCAACCAACTAACTAACTTTTTGTTTGTTTCTTATCTTTTTCAAAACCACCTAACTAATTCTCTCTCTCTCATTTTCGAAAATATCTTCCCTCTTTTTCAAAATTTCCTTTTAATTAACTAATTATTTCAATTTTTAAATTTTAATTTTCGAAAATTACTAACCTTTTTCAAAAACTATTTTCGAAAATCACTAACTCCTTTTTCAAAAATAATTTTCAAAAATTTTCTTCTCTCTCATCTCCTTCTATTTGTTTATTCATCTATTAACATCTCTCCCTTACTCAAAAAACAAAAAAGGATCTCTATTATTATTATTTTTCTGTGCCCTCTTCTTTGTCATATGAGCAGGAGCAAGGACAAGAATATTCTTGTTGAAGCAGATCCAGAACCTGAAAGGACTCTGAAGAGGAAACTAAGAGAAGCTGAATTACAACAAACCAGCAAGCACCTGTAAGAAATTATCAAACAGAAAAAGAAGATGGCAGCTGAAAATAATAATAATGCAAGGAGAATATTTGGTGACTTTACTGCACCTAATTCCAATTTACATGGAAGAAGCATCTTCATTCCTGCCATTGGAGCAAACAACTTTGAGCTGAAACCTCAACTAGTTTCTCTGATGCAGCAGAACTGCAAGTTTCATGGACTTTCATCCGAAGATCCTTTTTAGTTCTTAACTGAATTCTTGCAGATATGTGATAGTGTCAAGACTAATGGAGTAGATCCTGAAGTCTACAGGCTCATGCTTTTCCCTTTTGTTGTAAGAGACAGAGCTAGAATATGGTTGGACTCTCAACCTAAGGATAGCCTGAACTCTTGGGATAAGCTGGTCAAGGCTTTCTTAGCCAAGTTCTTTCCTCCTCAAAAGCTGAGTAAGCTTAGAGTGGATGTTCAGACCTTCAGACAGAAAGAAGGTGAATCCCTCTATGAAGCATGGGAGAGATACAAAGGACTGACCAAAAAGTGTCCTACTGACATGCTTTCAGAATGGACCATCCTGGATATATTCTATGATGGTTTATCTGAGCTATCAAAGATGTCATTGGATACCTCTGCAGGTGGATCCATTCACCTAAAGAAAATGCCTGCAGAAGCTCAAGAACTCATTGACATGGTTGCTAATAACCAGTTCATGTACACTGCTGAGAGGAATCCTGTGAGTAATGGGACGCCTATGAAGAAGGGAGTTCTTGAAGTTGATACTCTGAATGCCATATTGGCTCAGAACAAAATATTGACTCAGCAAGTCAATATGATTTCCCAGAGTCTGAATGGAATGCAAGATGCATCCAACAGTACTCAAGAGGCATCTTCTGAAGAAGAAGCTTATGATCCTGAAAACCCTGCAATAGCAGAGGTAAATTACATGGGTGAACCTTATGGAAACACCTATAATTCATCATGGAGAAATCATCCAAATTTCTCATGGAAGGATCAAAAGCCTCAACAAGGCTTTAATAATGGTGGAAGAAACAGGTTTAGCAATAGCAGGCCTTTTCCATCATCCACTCAGCAACAGATAGAGAATTCTGAGCAGAATCCATCTAGCTTAGCAAACTTAGTCTCTGATCTATCTAAGGCCACTGTGAGTTTCATGAATGAAACAAGGTCTTCCATTAGAAATTTGGAAGCACAAGTGGGCTAGCTGAGTAAAAGAATCACTGAAATCCCTCCTAGTACTCTCCCAAGCAATACAGAAGAGAATCCAAAAGGAGAGTGCAAGGCCATTGACATAATCAAAATGGCCGAACCCAAGGAGGGAGAGGAGGACGTGAATCCCAAGGAGGAAGACCTCCTGGGACGTCCAGTGGTTAATAAGGAGCTTCCCTCTGAGGAACCAAAGGACTCTGAGGCTCATCTAGAGACCATAGAGATTCCATTAAACCTCCTTATGCCCTTCATAAGCTCTGATGAGTATTCCTCTTCTGAAGAGAATGAGGATGTTACTGAAGAGCAAACTGCCAAGTTTCTTGGTGCAATCATGAAGCTGAATGCCAAATTATTTGGTATTGAGACTTGGGAAGATGAACCTCCCTTGTTCACCAATGAACTAAGTGATCTGGATCAACTGACATTGCCTCAGAAGAGACAGGATCCTGGAAAGTCCATAATACCTTGTACCATAGGCACCATGATCTTTAAGGCTCTATGTGACCTTGGTTCAGGAATAAACCTCATGCCCCTCTCTGTAATAGAGAAACTGGGAATCTATAGGGTGCAAGCTGCTAAAATCTCATTAGAGATGGCAGACAGTTCAAGAAAACAGGCTTATGGACAAGTAGAGGATGTGTTAGTAAAGGTTGAAGGCCTTTACATCCCTGCTGATTTCATAGTCCTGGATACTGGAAAGGAAGAGGATGAATCCATCATCCTAGGAAGACCTTTCCTGGCCACAGCAAGAGCTGTGATTGATGTTGACAGAGGTAAAATAGTCCTTCAATGGAATAAGGACTCCCTTGTGTTTAAAACTCAGGGATCTCCCTCTGCAACCATGGAGAGGAAGCAGAAAAAGCTTCTCTCAAAGCAGAGTCAACCAGAGCCCCCACAGTCAAACTCTAAGTTTGGTGTTGGAAGACCACAACCAAACTCTAAGTTTGGTGTTGAACTCCCATATCCAAACTCTAAGTTTGGTGTTGGAAAGTCTCAACAAAGCTCTGCACATCTGTAAGGCTCCATGAGAGCCCACTGTCAAGCTATTGACATTAAAGAAGCGCTTGTTGGGAGGCAACCCAATTTTTATTTATCTAACTATATTTTTCTTAGTTATATGTCTTTGTAGGTTCATGATTATGTGGAGTCACAAAATAAATATAAAAATTGAAAACGGAATCAAAAACAGCAGAAGAAAAATCACACCCTGGAGGAGCATCTGTCTGGCGTTCAGCGCCAGAACAGAGCATGGTTCTGGCGCTGAACGCCCAAAATGGGCAGCTTCTGGGCGCTGAACGCCAGAACAGGCATGGTTCTGGCGTTCAACGCCAGAAATGGCAACAAATGGGCGTTGAACGCCCAAAATGGGCACCAACCTGGCGCTGAACGCCCAGAGTTGTGTGCAAGGGCATTTTACATGCCTAAATTGGTGCAGGGATGTAAATGCCTTGACACCTCAGGATCTGTGGATCCCACAGGATCATCTCAGGATCTATAGACCCCACAGGATCCCCACCTACCTCATCATCTCTCTTTCCATTCATGATCATCCCTTTTGTTTTCCATTTACCACTCACATCCATACACCCACTACCTTCAAAATTCAACATCTCTCCCACCCAATCCCACCCATATGGCCGAATACACACTCCCATCCATCTCCTCCATATCTTCTTCTTCTTCTATTCTTTCTTCTTTTGCTCGAGGGCGAGCAACATTCTAAGTTTGGTGTGGTAAAAGCATAGCTTTTTTGTTTTTTCCATAACCATTGATGGCACCTAAGGCCAGAGAAACCTCTAGAAAGAGGAAAGGGAAAACAAAAGCTTCCATCAAGGGTCTATAGCTCAGTGGTAGAACATTTGACTGCAAATCAAGAGATCCCTGAGATACCTCAGGGGATACATTTTCTTCCACACAATTATTGGAAGCAACTAAGGGTGGAACATCAAGAGCACTCCATCATCCTTCATGAAATTAGAGAAGATCAAAAAGCAATGAGGGAGGAGCAACAAAGACAAGGAAGAGACATAGAAGAGCTCAAGGACATCATTGATTCCTCAAGAAGGAAACGCCACCATCACTAAGGTGGATTCATTCCTTGTTCTTATTTCTTCTGTTTTTCATTTTCTATGTTATGTGCTTATCTATGTTTGTGTCTTCATTACATGATCATTAGTAGTTAGTAACTATGTCTTAAAGTTATGAATGTCCTATGAATCCATCACCTCTCTTAAATGAAAAATGTTTTAAATCAAAAGAACAAGAAGTACATGAGTTTTGAATTTATCCTTGAACTTAGCTTAATTATATTGATGCGGTGACAATGCTTCTTGTTTTCTGAATGTATGCTTGAATAGTGCATATGTCTTTTGAAGTTGTTGTTTAAGAATGTTAAATATGTTGGCTCTTGAAAGAATGATGACTAGGAGACATGTTATTTGATAATCTGAAAAATCATAAAAATGATTCTTGAAGCAAGAAAAAGCAGCAAAGAACAAATCTTGCAGAAAAAAAAATAGGGGAAAAAAATAGAAAGAAAAAGAAAAAGCAAGCAGAAAAAGCCAAAAGCTCTTAAAACCAAGAGGCAAGAGCAAAAAGCCAATAACCCTTAAAACCAAAAGGCAAGGGCAAATAAAAAGGATCCCAAGGCTTTGAGCATCAGTGGATAGGAGGGCCTAAAGGAATAAAATCCTGGTCTAAGCGGCTAAACCAAGCTGTCCCTAACCATGTGCTTGTGGCGTGTAGGTGTCAAGTGAAAACTTGAGACTGAGCGGTTAAAGTCAAGGTCCAAAGTAAAAGAAGAGTGTGCTTAAGAACCCTGGACACTTCTAATTGGGGACTTTAGCAAAGCTGAGTCACAATCTGAAAAGGTTCACCCAATTATGTGTCTGTGGCATTTATGTATCCGGTGGTAATATTGGAAAACAAAGTGCTTAGGGCCACGGCCAAGACTCATAAAATAGCTGTGCTCAAGAATCATCACACTGAACTAGGAGAATCAATAACACTATCTGAACTCTGAGTTCCTATAGATGCCAATCATTCTGAACCTCAATGGATAAAGTGAGATGCCAAAACTATTCAAGAGGCAAAAAGCTATAAGTCCCGCTCATTTGATTGGAGCTATGTTTCATTGATAGTTTGGAATTTATAGTATATTCTCTTCTTTTTATCCTATTTGATTTTTAGTTGCTTGGAGACAAGCAACAATTTAAGTTTGGTGTTGTGATGAGCGGATAATTTATACGCTTTTTGACATTGTTTTTAGTATGTTTTTAGTAGGATCTAGTTACTTTTAGGGATGTTTTCATTAGTTTTTATGTTAAATTCACATTTCTGGACTTTACTATGAGTTTGTGTGTTTTTCTGTGATTTCAGGTATTTTCTGGCTGAAATTGAGGGACTTGAGCAGAAATCAGATTCAGAGGTTGAAGAAGGACTGCTGATGCTGTTGGATTCTGACCTCCCTGCACTCAAAGTGGATTTTCTGGAGCTACAGAACTTGAAATGGCGCGCTTCGAATTGCGTTGGAAAGTAGACATCCAGGGCTTTCCAGCAATATATAATAGTCCATACTTTGACTAAGAATAGACGACGTAAACTGGCGTTCAACGCCAGCTTTCTGCCCAAATCTGGCGTCCAGCGCCAGAAAAGGAGCCAAAACCAGAGTTGAACGCCCAAACTGACACAAAAGCTGGCGTTCAACTCCAAGAAGGACCTCTACACGTGCAACACTCAAGCTCAGCCCTAGCACACACCAAGTGGGCCCCGGAAGTGGATTTATGCATCAATTACTTACTTCTGTAAACCCTAGTAGCTAGTTTATTATAAATAGGACCTTTCACTATTGTATTAAACGTCTTTTTGACCATCTTTGGACGCCTGGTTCTTAGATCAGAGGGGCTGGCCATTCAGCCATGCCTGGACCTTTCACTTATATAATTTTAACGGTAGAGTTTCTACACTCCATAGATTAAGGTGTGGAGCTCTGCTGTTCCTCAAAGATTAATGCAAAGTACTACTGTTTTCTATTCAATTCATCTTATTTCGCTTCTAAGATATTCATTCGTACTTCAATCTGAATGTGATGAACGTGACAATCATCATCATTCCCTATGAATACGTGCCTGACAACCACTTCCGTTCTACCTTAGACTGAATGAGTATCTCTTAGATCTCCTAACCAGAATCTTCGTGGTGTAAGCTAGAATGATGGCGGCATTCAAGAGAATCCGGAAGGTCTAAACCTTGTCTGTGGTATTTCGAGTAGGATTTGATGAATGAATGACTGTGACGAGCTCCAAACTCGCGATTGCGGGGCGTTAGTGACAGACGCAAAAGGATAGTAAATCCTATTCCAGCATGATCGAGAACCGACAGATGAATAGCCGTGCCGTGACAGGGTGCATTGATCATTTTCACTGAGAGGATAAGATGAAGCCATTGACAAGGGTGATGCCTCCAGACGATTAGCCGTGCCGTGACAGGGCATTGGATCATTTTCCCGAGAGATAACCGAAAGTAGCCGTTGACAATGGTGATGTATCACATAAAGCCAGCCATGGAAAGGAGTAAGACTGATTGGATGAAGATAGCAGGAAAGCAGAGGTTCAGAGGAACGAAAAGCATCTCCATTCGCTTATCTGAAATTCCTACCAATGATTTACATAAGTACCTCCATCCCTATTCTATTATTTATTATTTGAAAACACCATTATCAATTTATATCTGCCTAACTGAGATTTGCAAGGTGACCATAGCTTGCTTCATACCGACAATCTCCGTGGGATTCGACCCTTACTCACGTAAGGTATTACTTGGACGACCCAGTGCACTTGCTGGTTAGTTACACGGAGTTGTGAACCATGGTCTTGGCATCATGTTTTTGGCGCCATTTCCAAGGAAAGAAAGAGCAATGAATTTTACATACTTAAAGTGTAATCACGATTCTGCGTACCAAGTTTTTGGCGCCGTTGCCGGGGATTGTTCGAGTTTTCGGCAAGCTTTTGGTCCGGTAACATCAGTGCCAAGTTTGATCCGGCAACAGTACCAAGTTTTTGGCGCCGTTGCCGGGGATTGTTCGAGTTTGGACAACTGACGGTTCATCTTGTTGCTCAGATTAGGTAATTTTCTTTTTGTTTTGTTTTCAAAAATTTTTCAAAAATCTTTCAAAAATTTTCTCATCTGTTTTCGAAAAAAAAGATGTTTTCAAAAATATATTTTTCTTCAGAATTTTTAAGAATGAATTCTAGTGTTTCATGAAGCATGTGAAGCATGGCTGGCTGTAAAGCCATGTCTAATTCTTTTGGATAAAGCATGTTAGGCTTGTCATGTCTGAATTACACTCATATTTTTATTAAAGCTTGGCTGGCTATTAAGCCATGCCTGACCCTTTGATTGGAGCTTTAAGACTAACATGGCAAGATTCCTGGAATTCATATTAAAAATTTTAGTCAGGGACGCGTACGCGTGGGGTGAGTTTGTGCCTCTAGCACAGTTCCAACTCGAGGGCAGCACAACTCTCGGGTTAGCACCCTTATTACGCTGATTTCCCTATCCACGCGTGCGCGTGCTAGACGCGTACGCGTGGATTTCCCAGGTTGCAAATGACGCGAACGCATCGTAGACGCATATGCGTAGCTCGAATTGTGCGCAGAGCACACCAGCTGCTCGATTCGATCACAACTTTCTGGTCATTGGATGGAGACGCCGAATTGAGATCGACGCCCACGCGTGGCGTACGCGCACGCGTGGGTTGCCCCTTATATATATATATATTATGCATGATGCAAAATGCAGAATGCAAATGATTATGCAGAAATTATGAATGAACACTAATAAAAATAAAATAAAATAAAACTAAGAATAAAACAAAACAAAATAAAACTAAGACTGAAAAAGAACGATCATACCATAGTGGGTTGTCTCCCACCTAGCACTTTTAGTTATTGTCCTTAAGTTGGACATTTGGTGAGCTCCTTGTCAGGGTGGCTTATGCTTGAACTCATCCTGAAACTTCCACTAATGCTTGGACTTCCATAAAGCTCTATCTGTTCCAAGTAAATTTCCCAAGCCTTGATGGAGTTCTTCATAAGCTTTGAGCTTCCAAAATTGATCCTCTTGTATGCCCGGATCCCAAATCTTGTTTCTACACCCGTCTTGAAGCGGATCACCATTTTTCCACTTGGGTGGTGAGCAATTGGAATTCTCACTGAGACATCCAAATAGCTTCCTAGACCCATTCAATCGAGCTTTACACCAATCCTTGCATTTAGATTTTGAGCTCCCAACCACAATGAGCCTAGGATTGTGTTGCCAACCACTAACCATCTCCCTCTTACTCTTAAATCCACAAAGAGCTCTAAGCTGACCATCTGTCTCAAGTAACCCATATTCAAGTGGGAAGGTAAAGGTTAAGGATAAGTATTTCACCCACTTGAATGTTGTATTGGATGGTAATGGCTTTGGGGGAGAGGTCTCCAACAACTTTGGCAAGGTGATTTCAAGCTCCATTTTCTTGTGCTCTTCCTTGATAACTTCCACCTCTTTGGAAGCTTCTTCAATTCCAACCTCTTCCTCTTGGTAGCTTTTTTTCAAATCAAACTCTTCTTTATGGCTTACCAAGGACATGGGGGTTGTGCTTTTTCTTCTTTAATCTCCATCTCTTGATCAACCCCTTCAAAGTCTTCAACCATGAAATGCCTTGGAGGTTCTACACCCTCCTCAACATCAAATTCAAACTCCTTAGAAGGAGGCTCTATGACTTGAGGATCCCATGGAGGTTCCGCATCTCCTAAGTCTGCAACCACTTCTTCCTCTTCAATAATTACTGCTTTGTCCAGTTGTTTTAGTATAAAATCATACTCATCCTTGATGATTTCCTTTCCATGACAACTCCTTTCAACTATTCCTTCATCTTCAAGGGTCTCTCTTACCTTCACCTTTAGGGCCTCTGATAAACCTCTATTTCATAGTTTATCTTGTGCTCATTTGAGTGGTTTTTATCAACTCTTTACCCACTTATTCATACTATTTGCATGGTTTTACATTTGCCTTCCTAATTATGTGCTTTGATTGAAAACATGCTTCTTTGGACTTATAATTGCTAATATCAATCCTCTCTTATCACCATTAGATGCCTTGATATGTGTGTTAAGTGTTTTCAGAGATTATAGGGCAGGAATGGCTTAGAGGATGGAAAGGAAGCATGCAAAATTGGAAGGAATACAAGAAGTTGGAGAAATTGCTAAGCTGTCCAGCCTGACCTCTTCGCACTCAAACGGCTATAACTTTAGCTACAAAGGTCCAAACGACGCGGTTCTAGTTGCGTTGGAAAGCTAACGTCCGGGGCTTCGATTTGATATATATTATACCATAGTTTCCCTGACGCTAGGCGACGCGACCGCGTGACCCATGCGGCCGCGTCACAGTGACGGAAATCCAGCGTGGTTGAATTCGAGACCAGCGAATTCTGGGCTGTTTCTGACCCAGTTCTCGGCCCAGAAAACATAGATTAGAGGCTATAAAGTGGAGGAATGCATCCATTCATAAGAAAGATCTCATAATTCACAATTTTAGGATTAGATGTAGTTTTTAGAGAGAGAGGTTCTCTCCTCTCTCTTAGGATTAGGATTTAGGATTTCTCTTAGTTTTAGGAGCGCCTCTAAATCTCAGGTTCAACATCCCTTTTATTTACTTTTGCAATTTAATTTATGAATTCTTCCATGTTACAGATTACTCTTTGAATTAATGTTATTTGAGGTATTTCAGTTTAATATTGTTTTATTTTATTTGCGTTGCTGTTATTCCTATCTGAAGACATTTTTATTCCAGTAGATTTACTTTTCTCCTTTTGGTCTTGGTTAAGAAATCAGTAACTCGGGAGTTATCAAACTCAAACATGATTGATAATTGTTATCTTTGTTAATTAAATTGAACTTCAATAATCCCAATCTTTTCTTAGAAAATAAATAGGATCCAAAGATCAAACTAATTAATCCCTTGACCTTCCTTTATCTTAGTAAAGGTTAACAAAGTAGAATTAAGATTCAATTCTCATCATCATTGATAAGGATAACTAGGATAGGACCTCTAATTTCTCATACCTTGCCAAAAGTTTATTTACAGTCATTTATTTAATTTACTTGCCATTTAAATTGCTTGTTCTTCATTTACTTTAATTGCTAATTAAACCATTCGCTCCTCATTCTCAAAACCCCAATTTACAACCTCCATAACCAATAATAAGAACATACTTCCCTGCAGTTCCTTGAGAAGACGACCTGAGATTTGAATACTTCGGTTATTAATTTATTTAGGGGTTTGTAACTTGTGACAACCAAACGTTTGTACGAAGGGATTTCTGTTGGTTTAGAGACTATATCTACAACGCGACTGTTTTTATAAAATTCTTTACTGGCAAAAATCCCAACGTCAAAATGGCGCCGTTGCCGGGGAATTGCAAACGTGTGCCTTGTTATTGGTTATTGTAAATATTTTTTTATTTTTGCTTGTTTATTTGTTTTTATTTTTGCTTTTCCATAAATTAAGAGGTTATTTGTTTTTATTTAGTTATTAAAAAAAATTTTCAAAAATTTGTTCTTAGTGTTCATCTTGATCTTCAAGTTGTTCTTCACGTTCATCTTGACCTTCAAGCTGTTCTTAGTTGTTTTCTTCGTTTTGATCTAAAAATTTGAAATTTGGTGTCATTTTATTGTTTTTCTCTTTCCTCATTAAATTCAAAAATATTTTTAATTAATTTTTTCGAAAAAAAAAATTTCAGATTTTTATTTTTAAAATTTTTATCTTATCTTATCTTATTTCAAATTTCAAATTTCAAATTTCAAAATTTCAAATTTCAAATTTCAAATTTTAATTTTCAAATTCAAAATTTAAATAACCTTTTAATTTAAATTTATTTTTATTTTCATTTTTAATTTTTATTTACTACTATGAACTCTCACCCCTTTGGCTATGAGTCTCGTTACAATTATGTTGCAGGAAGAAGAAATTACAATGAGAACAGGTATCAAGGTTGGAACAATCAAAGATGGGAGGAGCCACAAGGATTTGATTAACCCTCATGGCAACAACCACCTCCAATGGATTATCAACAACCACCACCATATGCCTATGAACCCTTTCCTCAACATGACTTTGGACCACCATACTCACAAGCCCCTTTACACCATTCACCTCCATATGACCCTAACCCATATCCACCATACCAACCACCTTATGAACCATATATAGAACCACCCCAATTCCAACCCAATTACTCACAAGAACCACCACTTCAATATTCACCATCTCCATATCCATCAATCCAAGAGCACTATGATCCTATTTATGAAAGCCGAGTTTATCAAGAGACAAAGGATCGTTTCAAAGAAATAGTGGATCGATTTCATGCAACCATTCGTCAATTGGAGCAAGCAATAATGAGTCAATTAGCTTCCCGACGTTCGGACACTCAAGGAACCCCCATGACTTCATGTGGACAATCTAATGAAGAACGTAGTATGAAGGAGATACTAGAAACTCCAGTGAACAGTACGGAGCATGACTTTGTACTGGAACAAGTAGAGGAAGCCGAAATTATTGAAGAAGAAGAATTGGTTGAAGACTTAGGAGATGCAGAACCTCCATGGGAAAGTCCAGTCATAGAACCCCCTTCCAAGACGTTCGAAATTGATGCTAAGGAGGGTGTACAACCTCCAAAGCATATCACAGTTAAGGACTTGGAAGAGGTTGATCAAGAGATGGAGATTCAAGAAGAAGAAGCACAACCTCCTATGCCCTTGGGAAGCAATGAAGGGAAGATTGAATTGGAAGAAAGCTACCAAGAGGAAGAGGTTAAAATTGAAGAAGCTTGCAAAGAGGTGGTAATTATCAGAGAAGAGAACAAGGGAGTGGAGCTTGCAATTTCATTAAAAATACCTCCCCCTAAGTTGCCATCATCCTTCACAACATTCAAGTGGGTAAAATTCATATCCCTTAGCTTTCTAATTCCACTTGAATATGGGCTACTGGAGACGGATGGTCAACTTAGAGCTCTTTGTGGCATTAAGAGTAAGAGGAAGATGGTCAATGGTAAGAACTGTCCTGTAAGGTTCATTATGGTTGGAAGCTTTAAGTTTAAACGCAAAGGTTGGTGTAGAGCTCAACTGAATAGGTCTAGGAAGTTGTTTGGCCGCTTTAGTGAGAATTCAGATTGCTTGCTACCCGGATGGAATCATGATGATCAACACAAAGACGGGTGTAAAAGCGAGGTTTGAGATCCTGGAATCTGTTCTGACATCCAACACCCCGGGAGCCTAAGAATCTGTTTGAAGCTGCGCAAAGGCTTCATGTGCCTTGTTTGGGATCCCGGAGGATATTGGAGTCACAAACATTGGTGGAGATTCCTGGATGAGTTCAAGCATAAGCCACCATAACAGGAAGCTCATCAAATGTCCAACTTAATGACTTTAACTAAAAGTGCTAGGTAGGAGACAACCCACCATGGTATGATCATTCCTTTTTCATTTTTATTTAGTTTTATTTGTTTTTGAGTTTCATTTTATTTTATTATATTGAACTTGGAGTTTTGCATCACATTCATATTAACACTGCATTCTGCATATATTTTTTTTCAGATTAAAAAAAAAAGGTATTTTCGCAGCGTCGCCGACGCGTCCACGTCGTATGTGCGTTTGGAAGAAAATGAGGATGAACAGAGAGTCACGCGAAAGCATGGCTGGAGGCGTGCTAATGGCACAAATTGATCCACGTGACCGTGTCACTGACGCGGCCGCGTCATTTGAAAAATAGCTTCCCCACGCGTCCACGTCACCAACGCAAACGCGTGGCTCTGTGGAATCGACGTAAATGGGTGTATGGCAGAAGGTTGAGCTGGAGTTGGGCTGGACTCGTGCTGGAAGCCCAAGCCTCACCACACGAACGCGTGCTCCACGCGTCCGCATCGTTTTTAAAAGATGGCCATTCACGCGATCGCCTGCCCCACGCGATCGCGTCACCCAGATTTTTGGCAAAAGAGTTTCGAAAAGAGAGTTGCGCGACCGCGAGGCTGCACTCGCGCCAATCGCACAAAACAGGCCACGCGATCGCGTGACCCACGCGATCGCGTGACCCACGCGTCCACGTCATCTGACCTTATCACGCACCACGCGACCGCGTCACTCACGCGTCCGCGTCACAAGCGGCGCACAGAATATCCAAATCAGCTAATTTTCTTATCTTTTCTTCTCTAATCCTTATTTTTCTTATCTTTTCTTATTTCTTTCTTCTTCCTTTCTTATTTTCTTTCACCTCTATTTTATTTTACTTAATTTATTTTCATATATTCATTCATTGCATTTTAAATTTGTGCATATTTTTATTTTCTTTTATGAATTTTTTATTTTTCTATTGGTGTTAAAAAAGTTTTTATTCAACTGTTGCATCTTTTCTTGAATTTATTTTGGTAACTTGTTTTACACTGTGGGATGATATTAATTATCTGCCAATGCCAATCTTTTATGATACTTGCACTCCATTTGCATTGACATGAGCTTGTATTGATACTTCCATTACCCACACTCATCCCCTATACAAATTTTATACCACTGGCATGCCATGGCTTCTATTGTTTTCTCACGTACATGTTGAAGCTTCCATGTAAATGAGACCCTTATCATTTGGCATTAACACCCATATTTTATTTATTTTCTATCTTTTGGGTTACTTTTCTTCTTTTTCTCTTCTTTCAGCCTGGCCACCGAAGACGGAAAAAGAGAAAAACCTCTAAAAGGGGAGACAGACAAGTCCATCTGCACATTCCTTGATGAGAAAAGCATCAGTTGGAACAACCCGTCCACCTGCACATCTCAGCATGCACCGAAGACGGTGTAATCTTTAAGTTGGAGAGGTCGATACTGATCTCCATGGGTTAGTATTTTCTTCTCAACACCAATATTTTATTTTTCTTGTTAGTTGTTGCATTTACAAATTTGATTGCATGATTATTTGATTTTGTGCATATTTTACCACTTGGTTGAAGTAAAATTTTCTTTTTCAAGAAACCTTTCAAGAATATTTCACTAATTTGAATAAAATTTAATGTTACACTTGTTTGAAGAGATATTATACTGGAACATGGTTTAGAGCTCGAACACACAAAACCTGTGAGATTTTGAGCCTATTTGAATTGGTTGTATTTTTCAACCAATATTTTATTTTTGATGTGTGTTTTTCTCTCTAAAATTGTGATCTTTGTCTTGCTTAATTCTATATTTCCATAATTTGATGTATGCATACACTTACATGATTGAGGCCTTTGTTTCACTGAGCTTACATACCCATATGGCCTTACCTTTCATTATCCATTGCAAACCAATTTTGAGCCTATTTTACCCCTTTGTTCTTTTTATTTAGCACATCATTAACTCTAAGCAAAAAATAATAATGTCCTTAATTTGAATCCTTGGTTAGCTTAGACTAGTGAGAGTGCTTATGATTTAAGTATGGGAAAATTGGGTCTGGAACCATTTGGTTTGAGAATTGAGTATGTTAGAATTTTCTGAAAATGTGAAAGAAATGTTTAGGACATGATTCATGCATCCAATAATTTAATCATATGCATTGAAAAAAAATAATAATAAAAATAAAATAAAAGAAAAAAAAGAGAGAAAAAGAAAAAGAAAAAAAAAGAAAAAGAGCAAATAAGAAAAAGGGGACAAAATGCCCCAAAGTAAATGATGAAAGCAATGCATATGCACTGTACTCAAAATCGAATGCATGAATATGTGGAAAATATAGTTAATGGGTAGTTAGATTTTACATTGTAATTACATGGATTGTCTAAAGTTAGGTGGAAAGTTTAAGTTAATTAAGGATTCAGATTTTAGTCCACTTGGCCAAATACAATCCTACCTTGACCCTAACTCCATTACAAACCTTAAAAAACCTCTTGATTTGTGTATTTGTGCATTAAATTTATGTTGATTGTTAGATGAAGAGCAAGCCTTAGAAAGCAAGGTTAGTGAAGAATTGAGAGAATCAAACCTTAAACACTTGAGTGATTAGAGTGTATACACTACCAGTAAGGGTTCGATGCTCAATTCCTTGTTCCCCGCTTTCATAAGCTATTTTCTTCTACAAGTCTATTTGTACTTCATTTTTATAATTTGAATTAGTGAAATCCAGTTCATGTTTATTCTTGGAAAATTTATTTACTTTTAAACCAAGTAGGTAGAAACATTTTGCATGTAGTTGCATTCATATAGATAGGTTGCATTTCATATTAATCTACCACTCCTCTTCATTCTTTATAGTTTCTCTTGAGCTTAGCATGAGGACATGCTAGTGTTTAAGTGTGGGGAGGTTGATAAACCTCTATTTTATGGTTTATCTTGTGCTCATTTGAGTGATTTTTATCAACTCTTTACCCACTTATTCATACTATTTGCATGGTTTTACATTTGCCTTCCTAATTATGTGCTTTGATTGAAAACATGCTTCTTTGGACTTATAATTGCTAATATTAATCCTCTCTTATCACCATTAGATACCTTGATATGTGTGTTAAGTGTTTTCAGAGATTATAGGGCAGGAATGGCTTAGAGGATGGAAAGGAAGCATGCAAAATTGGAAGGAATACAAGAAGTTGGAGAAATTGCTAAGCTGTCCAGCCTGACCTCTTCGCACTCAAACAGCTATAACTTTAGCTACAGAGGTTCAAATGATGCGGTTTTAGTTGTGTTGGAAAGCTAACATCCGGGGCTTCGATTTGATATATAATATGCCATAGTTGCCCTGATGCTAGGCGACGCGACTGCGTGACTCATGCGGCCGCGTCGCAGTGACAGAAATCCAGCGTGGTTGAATTCGAGACCAGCGAATTCTGGGCTGTTTCTGACCCAGTTCTCGGCCCAGAAAACATAGATTAGAGGCTATAAAGTGGAAGAATGCATCCATTCATAAGAAAGCTCTCATAATTCACAATTTTAGGATTAGATGTAGTTTTTAGAGAGAGAGGTTCTCTCCTCTCTCTTAGGATTAGGATTTAGGATTTCTCTTAGTTTTAGGAGCGCCTCTAAATCTCAGGTTCAACATTCCCTTTTATTTACTTTTGCAATTTAATTTATGAATTCTTCCATGTTACAGATTACTCTTTGAATTAATGTTATTTGAGGTATTTCAGTTTAATATTGTTTTATTTTATTTGCGTTGCTGTTATTCCTATCTGAAGACATTTTTATTCCAGTAGATTTACTTTTCTCCTTTTGGTCTTGGTTAAGAAATCAGTAACTCAGGAGTTATCAAACTCAAACATGATTGATAATTGTTATCTTTGTTAATTAAATTGAACTTCAATAATCCCAATCTTTTCTTAGAAAATAAATAGGATCCAAAGATCAAACCAATTAATCCCTTGACCTTCCTTTATCTTAGTAAAGGTTAACAAAGTGGAATTAAGATTCAATTCTCATCATCATTGATAAGGATAACTAGGATAGGACCTCTAATTTCTCATACCTTGCCAAAAGTTTATTTACAGTCATTTATTTAATTTACTTGCCATTTAAATTGCTTGTTCTTCATTTACTTTAATTGCTAATTAAACCATTCGCTCCTCATTCTCAAAACCCCGATTTACAACCTCCATAACCAATAATAAGAACATACTTCCCTGCAGTTCCTTGAGAAGACGACCCGAGATTTGAATACTTCGGTTATCAATTTATTTAGGGGTTTGTTACTTGTGACAACCAAACGTTTGTACGAAGGAATTTCTGTTGGTTTAGAGACTATATCTACAACGCGACTGTTTTTATAAAATTCTTTACTGGCAAAAATCCCAACGTAGCCTCCTCTAGCTTCTTATGAAGTATGAGATCCATTTCGTCCCTAAGACGATCCCTTATCTCTTGTTCAATATGACTAGCATAATTGGGATCATGTTGCTCTTGGGTTGATGGATGTGGGTGTTCTTCCATGGAGGGCAGTGATGGAATGGAGAGATCATTATGTGGCAGTTCAACACTCTTCATCTTTTCCACTTGTTGCTCAACACACTCATCCATGGGAATGTTTTGTTCATTGCATGAGTCTCTTGGGCCAAACTTTTGATGGATGGTTGCTTAAAGTTGATCCATTGCTTTCTTGAGATGATCCTTTGACTTTTGTCCAGCTTGAATAACATGATTAGGATCATATGGCTCTTGGGTTGATGGATATGGACATGGTATATATGGAGGTGGTGGTTCTTGGGAGTAATTGGGTTGGAATTGGGGTGGATCTATGTACGGCTCATAAGGCTCATTGGGTGGTTGATATGGGGGATAAGGGTTAGGGTCATATAGAGGTGAATGGTGAAAAGAGATTTGTGAGTGTGGTGGTTCAAAGTTATGTTGAGGACGGGGTTCATAGGCATATGGTGGGGCTTGTTGGTAACCACAGGGGGTCCACCACATTCATCATCTTGGTATGCACCCTAGAATGGCTCTTGACTATAGTAATTTGGTGGAGGTTGGTTGTCACGAGAAGGTCCACCATAACTATTGTCTTGGTATGCATCATATAATGGTTGTTGGTTATAGCGCATTGGAGGGGGTTGTTGCCGAAATGGTTGATCAGATCCTTGTGGCTTCGCCCATCCTTGATTATTCCAACCTTGATGCATGTTCTTATTATAGCGCCCATTCCTTACAACAACATTGGAACCAAACTCAAAGCGACGGGGGTGAGAATTCATAGTGGCTAATAAAAATTAAAAACAAAAACAAATAGATAAGCAAAAAGAATATATTTACAATAACCAATAATAAGGCACACGTTTGCAATTCCCCGGCAACGGTGCCATTTTGACGAACGGACTTCTGCTAGTAAAGAATTTCACAAATAAATTCTCATTGCAAGTATAGTTTCTAAACCAGCAAAGATTCCTTTCGTACAAAAATTTGGTTGTCACAAGTAACAAACTCCTAATAAAATTGATAACCGAAGTATTTAAACCTCGGGTCATCTCTCAAGGAATTGTAGGGAAGTATGATTTATTATTGGTTATGGAAGATTATCTTTTTGGGGTTTTTGAATAAGGAACAAGGAAAAGTAAATTGTAAGAAGGTAAATTAATAACTAATAAAGCTCTTAGCAAGGTATGAGAACTGGAAATCCTATCCTAGTTATCCTTATCAGTTGTGATGAGAATTGTTTATTGCTCCCACTTAGTTAACCCTTACTAAATAAAGGAAAGTCAAGTGGACTAATCAATTTGATTCCTCAAGTCTAGTCAACTCCTAAGGAAAGACTAGCTTTAGAGGGATCCAAATCAACCAGCAAATTCCAATTATCAATTAACAAAGGAGTTTGATAACTCAAGTGTCACCAATTACTCAACCAAAGCCAAAAGGAGAGAAATCTAAATATTGAAAACATCAATCACATAAATTAAAAAAAGCAACCATAAATCTGAAATACCTCAAATTGCATTAAATAAAGAAATCAAATCTAACATGGAGTTCATAAACCAAATTGGGAAAATAAACAAACTAAAGTAATAGAATAAATAAAAGTAGAAGAGAAACTAAATTAAAGGAACATTGAACTTGGAATTGAGAAGAAGTAATCCTAAAACTAAGGGAAATCCTAAATTCTAAAACCTAGAGAGAGGAGAGAGCCTCTCTCTCTCTAGAAACTACATCTAAAACCTAAATTGTGAATTATGAATGGATGATGAATGAATGAATGGATTTCCCCACTTTGTAGCCTCTAATCTGTATTTTCTGGTCCAAAAACTAGGTCAAAAATAGCCTAGAAATCGCCCCCAGCAATTTTTGATACGTCCAGCACGCGGCACTGTCCCGTGTACGCGTCGTCCACGCGTACGTGTGGATTGAATTTTTGCCAGGTCACGCGTACGCGTGATCCATGCGTGCGCGACACCCAACAGCCAGGCAGCTATAGTAAATTATATATCGTTTCAAAACCCTAGATGTTAGCTTTCCAACGCAACTGAAACCGCCTTATTTGGACTTCTGTAGCTCAAGATATGGTCAGTTAAGTACGAAGAGGTAAGGGTGGACAGCTTTAGCAATTCCTTCAATTTCTTGTATTTCTTCCACTTTTTCATGCTTCCTTTCCATCCTCTAAGTCATTCCTGCCCTATAAACCTTGAAAACACTTAACACACATATTATGGTATCGAATGGTAACAAGAGAGGATTAAAATTAGCGAAATTAAGACCAAAGAAACATGTTTTTAATCATAGCACAAAATTAGGAAGGAAAATGTAAAACATGCAATTTACATGAATAAGTGTAAGAATAATGGATAAAATCCACTCAATTAAGCACAAGATGTACCACGAAATAGTGGTGCATCAATCAGCAAAGCTTTACAAGGGGCCGAACTGAACTATTAAAAGATAGAAAAGTTTGCCTACGCACTCATACTCACTTCTAGACGACTTTGCCAGTACTTTCAAGCGCACACTATCAAGGTTCGAACCAACCAGCCCATAAAAGGCATCCTACAGAAGACAGACCTAGCAAGAAGAATCCTGTAATGGGCGATCGAGTTGTCTGAATTTGATCTTCAATATGAAGCCCGGACAGCCATCAAATCACAGTACCTGGCCGACTTCATTGCCGAGTACACTAATACTCCGGGAAATCCCACAAGATGGAACCTCTACGTGGACGGCTCTTCAAACAAAACCGGGAGTGACGCAGGTGTGATAATAGAAAGCGATCAGGGAACCCAAATCAAACTCTCACTAAAGTTAGAATTCTCTGCTTCAAATAATCAAGCTGAATATGAGGCATTACTAGCTGGTTTGAGGCTGGCTAAGGAGGTAGGAGTTCAAAAGCTCACCATCTTCAGTGATTCATAGGTAGTTACCTCACAAATAGAAGGGAGCTACCAAGCTAAGGACCGTACCATGAAGAAATATCTCGATAAAACTAGAGAACATCTTGGACAGATCGGGGAATATGAGGTCTAACATATATCTCGAGAACAGAATGCTCGGGTAGATGCACTCTCAAAACTAGCCAGCACCAAACCAGGGGGCAATAACATAAGCCTCATCCAGGAAACATTGCAAAGAACATCAATCACAGAGGAAGAAATGGTCCTAACCATATCTGGTCAGGATCAAGGGTGGATGACCCCCATTATCAACTACCTCAAGACAGAGACACTCCCCACAGATAAGAAGGAGGCAAGAGGTTGATACGAGAAGCACAATACTACACTATGGTGGGCGACATCTTATATAGGAGAGAGATCTAAACACCCCTCCTAAAATGCGTACCGACTTTCAATACAAGGGAAGTCCTTGAAGAAGTACACAGTGGCATGTGTGGTAACCATTTGGGGGTACGAGCTCTTTCCAAAAAGGTACTCCGAGCTGAATTTTTCTGGCCAACCTTACACAAAGAAGCGACAGAGTTCGTCAAGATATGCCCACCATGTCAGAAGCATGCTAACTTCCACATCGCTCCACCAGAAGAGCTCATCAGTGTAATGTCACCCTGGCTATTCACAAAATGGGGCTAGACCTCCTCGGACCCTTTCCCCAAGGTTCAGGACAAGTTAAGTTCCTCATTGTAGGCAGAGCTCCTAGCTAATGCCACCGCTCAAAGAAGTCGAAAATTTCTATACAGGAACATTATTACAAGGTTTAGGGTCCCTTACTCTATCACCACAGATAATGGCACTCAATTTATTGATACAGGTTCAGGAACTTGGTAGCTAACTTAAAAATAAAACAACAATTCACATCCGTAGAACACCCACAAGCTAACGGACAGGCAGAAGCTGCCAACAAAGTCATACTAGTCGGGTTAAAATGGAGACTGCAGGGTGCAAAGGGAGCTTAGGCCGAAGAGCTCCCACAAGTCCTATGGGCATATCGGACAACTCCGCACTCCACCACAGGAGAATCACCCTTCCGACTTGCTTACGGAATGGAGGCAATGATTCCAGTGGAGATAGAGAAAGGACCCCCCAGAATGATCCTCTACAATGAAGAGATCAACTCCCAAAATCAAAGGGAAGAACTCGACCTACTATCTGAGGTCTTAGAAAGAGCTCGAATTAGAGACGAAGAATTAAAGCGTCGAATGGCTTTAAGGTACAACCAGAAGGTAGTCCAGCAAAGTTTTGCCATCAACGATCTCATCCTAATCCAAAACAACATCAGAGCAGGACGATCATGAGAAGAGAAGCTAGCAGCTAACTGGAAAGGGCCTTACCGAGTTATAGAGGTATTGGGAAAAGGCTACTACAAGGCATCCGACCTCGAGGGGCGAGAGCTACCAAGGTCATGGCATGGCTGTAACCTAAGAAGGTACTATAGTTAGAAAATGATAAAAATCTTAGGTCAAGGTGCACTCTTTTTCCTGAAAAGGTTTTTTAATGAGGCGCCAGGCCAAGATCCACAAAATTGCCCGACTCAGAATGGTAAGCACTTATATGTATATATTCTTGTCTATTTTATATTTCCTACTTGAATAAAGTCTTTCGTATTCCCTAAAAAAGTTTCCTACCAAGACGCATTAATCTGAGTGCAAGAATTCATCGCGCGATCACGACAAGGTCGGCAAGATGAATACCAAATTCATCACCCAATCACGACAAAGTCGGCAGAATGAAAACCAAATTTATCACCCAATTACAAAGAAGTCGGCAAGGTGAAAGCAATAAAAATAGATTAATGCAAGAAGTTATAGAAAGTAATCCATAAAAAGCGGCCTAACGAGGTCTGACTAAAAATGGACTGCTAAAAATAACTTAAGAAGGACCGACAAAGAAGTCGGACAAAAATGACCAATGCATAAAGTTATAAAAAGTAATCCATAAAAAGTGGCCTGACGAAGTCTGACTAAAAATGGACTACTAAAAATAACTCAAGGAGGACCGACAAAGAAGAAGTCGGACCAAACTGATCAACGCAAAAAGTTATAAAAAGTAATCCATAACAAATTTCCTGACGAGGTCTGACTAAAGATGGATTATTAAAAATAACTTAGGAAGGATCGACAAGAGAAGTCGGACCAACGAAAAGCATGCGCTAAAAGGGACACAGCTTCGCCCAAAAAGCCACAACTCCACGACAAGGCTATCAAAATTGTTCAGACTAACTAAAAAAGGTTCTACGAGAACACTAAAAAAGTTGTCGGACAAGTTAGCCCCAATCAAAGCAGAGAGTGGACAAAACCAGAAACGATCAAAAGAGGTCAGACAAGCAGAAGTACCAACTCTCTCTAAAAATTTGCAAAGGATGCAAAAGAACGATCAACATATCAAAAGAAACACAGCTATCATTAAAGACTTGGAAGGCGACCTGAAAGAGGGCCTCAAGAGTTCCAAGTATTTTGTTTTTATACTTATAAATTTGCATAGAAGCAACTAAAAGTCAAGAGAGTGAAACCATAGACAAGTTACAAAAAACAGAGTTCAAAAGCCCACAAATCGGGCTATATAGATAAAACAAAGAAATCATAAGGGGTTCAAAGTTTCCCCAGTAGTAGCTGATCTTCATGGGTGTGGCGTCCACAGTCCCATCCTCCCGATTAAGAATTTGACAATCAGGATCAGGTTCGAAATGGTCAACCTCAGCAGAAGGAGTTGAAGAAGTCGTGGCTGCAGAAGCTTTGGCTGGTGGTGCAGGAGGAGGCCCGTCATCTTCATCATCCGGAGCAGGCACTATCTTGCCATCTTCCACCATATTGTCCAGGCTGAAGAGAGTGAGGTCGAGTTTAGGAGCGAGAACTTGGACCTGTGCCTTCAGTTTTCATAAGCACCCGTCACAGTATCTACAAGTTGACCTTGGAGATCGGCGTAATCCACACGGGCAGAATCAAGCCTCTCCCTCAGCTCCAACACCTCGGCATAAGTGCGGGTGTAACTCTCCTTGTGTTTCTTCGCCATCTCCTCCGCCAAGTTTGCAGCTGCCTCAGTCTTGGTAGCCCGGGACTTTTCCTCCTCCAAATCCAACTCCAGCTTAATTTTCCTAGCATCAAGTTCATCCTTCACCCCCTTGATTCTATCAAAATCCGATTTAGCATCCTCTAGAAAAGCCTTAGTTGCATGGACTGGGAACCCTGAACAGTACGGAATAGAGCTGCTCCCATATGAGCCATCCGAATACTATTACTGGTAATAAAATTCAAGTGATGAAGGATGAACATCATCCATTGGAAGTCGACCATAAGGAACAATTTGATTATCAACAAACCCCACAGCATCAAAATCAGGGGCGTCCAAGTCATAAGGATCCATAGTCTTCTGTTTTTTAGGAGGAGGACCAGCAATAGGAGAAGAGACAGCACCAGAGGTTGACTGGAGAAGAGCAGAAGGAACCACATGAATTTGAGGAGTCGGGATGATTTTTCTCGGCCCAGAAGTGTCAGAGGTCGGCCTCTTCGGAGGAACTTGGGTAAATTCTTCTCCAGAAGCCTTCGCCGAGATGTTTTGAGCAGCTGTTGCTTTTTTAGCCCGACGGAAGTGTTTCATGGAGTCCATGGATTTCACCATCTCTGCAAAACAGAAACCAAGAAAAGAAGTCACAAACAGAAAGAGGAAAAATTCAACCACAAAATAAGACTATAAAGAAGTCGGCCACAATCCAATTCAGCACGAAGAAGGGAAGGATCTCCTAGGAACTTCTTCGTGTCAAGATGAGGGGGCTCACCCCAGTTCTCCTTTAATACATTCACAAAGGCCTGCTCGACCTCATCCAGACTTTTCCAAGAATACCTAGCTACTACTACATTCTTTTGCCAGCATAATGGGAAGGTGGGCTCATTGTTCTTATCCAAGAAAAGAGGATGAACACCCTCAACAGCCCGAACCTTGAAATAGTAGTTCTTAAAATTCCTAAAGGACTCATCATATATAGAGAACACTTTATTTCCTTAGGTAGCTCAGAAATAAACCCAGGAAGCTTTCTTCTTAGCTGCTACAGGCTTCGTCAACACAAAAAGATAAAGAAAAAGAGTTTAGATAGGTCGGATATCCAGTTCCTGACACAACAATTGGAAGATTTTTATGAAGCCCCAAGAGTTCGGGTGGAGCTGAGAAGGAGCTACATTGCAGGACCACAACAACTCGGTCTTAAAAGGGGTAAAAAGAATAGTAATATTCAATTGACTAAAGAAATAGTCATAAGCATAGAAAAAAGGGACGTTCTTCTTGAATCAAAGGAGGAAAACTAACCCTCTCCTCAGGGTCAGGTGACACTAACTCATAATTTTTCTCCTGATCCCTATCACTACAAATCCTATGGTGCCTCCTAAGTCGCACACAATACTCAGGGTCAGCAACTGTAACACACATCAAAACTATGGAGTCCAGCCAGTCAGACATACCGTTCGGGATCTTAGTAGACATCTCAACAATATTTTTGCGAGAAGACATAGGTCAACTATTCCTACAGGAAGAAAAGGAAAAAATGGGTTACTACCAAACAACTCGGGCAAATATGGAAACAATTCGGACAATAACATATGAACATCAAGAGTCAGACACGGTAGTAAAAGGGAAACCCCAGGATTCATACTAAAGTCCAGGGGCACCCTTTAGAGGCAGTAACAAGGCAAGAACCAGGAAAGAAGGAAATTGATGGTCTATGCCTTAAACATATTGCAACAAGAAAACACAATCCTTCTCTAGTAACATCACTCCACACAAAGCAGCAAGAAACCCATCATCATCAACAAAAATCATCAAAAGCTACAATCTTTCTTTTCCAACAGTTCAGACAAAAGTAGTGAACCCAGAGACGAGGACATGCAAGGATGAAAGAAACAGGAACAGCGAGAATAAAACCCTAAAGGAAGCAAAAATTACCAGGCACACATCACAGCAAAAGAATGCAGGGATCACCACAAAGATGCAAGCTTTTTCAGAAAATCGTGAAAACAAAATGTCGAAAGGAAAGATACACTCTTTTTTCAAAGGGGTCAGGATTCTCAGAGACAAAATCAGTAAAAATCACATGCAACAGTAGAGACATACAAGAAGGTGACTATTAAAAACATAAAACGGAAAGAAAATACCAACCTGAGGAGGATGAAGAAGCAAGTGCGAGAGAAGGATCAGGAAGAACTAAGCGACCAAATCTGCGCCAACAAAATGTTCTCGAGCAAAGGAGATGGAAAGCTTGGGGGCGTGTAAACCAGAAGATATCAAAAGGAGCAAAACGCCTTGCAAAGATGAGCAAAGAAGACGAAGAGGAATTAGAGAAAGAAACTGTAAAATGACACTTTGAAATTTTCAAAAATGAAGTAGCAAAGAGGAAAAAAGGAAACGGCGAAGGGATATTTATGAGCTTTTAACCCTCGCACGTTTCCAAGAAAAGCGCAACGCGCGCTACAATTAAAAAAAGAAAGAGAAAATGCTTCGCATCCAAGGAGCCTCAACCGGCGATCAACCCAAAGCAAGATGCTCGAACACGACTTCCCCAAAAGGGGTCAAGATCTAAAAAACACGACCACAAAGGAAAGACCGAGTTCGAGCAGGGGCACTGTTCATACCCTGGGTCGAGCTATCCGACCCAGGCTGATTAAAAACAAAGCAACCGACCTCTTCAGGTCAAGTCCCCCGACCTCTTCTTTAAAGAGTTCGGCCAAATCGCCACAAGAAGCCCAAGCAGGCACAAACAAAGGGACATAGCCCAATCTAAAGGCAGCTAAAGCCTAGAAAGATAAAGGCGGTCTCCCTTAGAGATAAGATGACTTCACTTAAAGATAAAGATAAGATAACCAACTTATCTTATCTAGAAAGGTCAGCCCACACTACTATAAATACACTGGAGTACCCAGGTATAACTCATACTCTGATTCTACATAAAATACCTGCTTAAAGCACATGCTAACTTAAGCATCGGAGTATCTTGCAGGTACCACCACCCTCCGGTGACGAAGGATCAGCAGCACCACCAAGTCCAACAAGTCAGACACATCAGCTCTGGCCACCACCACAGATCTCGACCGAGATCGACCTACAGTTTCAGGTAACCCTCGGAACACTAACCATTGGACTGTCCCTCTGTCGTGCATCCCCAACTCGAGTTATACTCAATCGTAAATCATAATTCATATCCAACACCCTCACTTGTGTATATTCACGGGGGCGAGCTCATCCGAAACTTTCACAGTGTCCGGCCACACTTATGACATAGGGTCAGCAGAGTATCGAGTCTCCACCTGGAGCACATGGTGGCTAGCCACTTCTTTCTTCCAGGGAAACTCATATCTCAGATAGTGGAAGTGCAACATTCACATTTCATTCAATACGCATATATGCAATCATACTTAGCCGTAATTCAATAAGAGCACAGCCATAACTCGGCCATATCTCAGGCATTTGGCCCATAATACAATCCATAATCAGCCAATTTATTAACAATCACAGCCCTTCGGCTCATGGCATATAAGGCACTTCCACCACCGTCCTCCGTATCTCATATAATCATTTTTTATCATCATTGATCGTTAGTTCTCCCCTTTCTTCATTCACAAGCTACCACGTTTCCTAGCTTCTTCCCATTGCTAGGCTTATCATAATGATTTAAGACATAAGGGGTGAGATCAGAGGCTTAGAAGTCTGAAACTTGGCTTTTAAAACTCAAAAATCAACTTTGGGATGAAAACAGGTTCACGCATGCGCGTTGCCCACGCGCACGCGTGGAATGCATCAAGATATAGCAACGCGTACGCGTCCCCCCAATCGCACGCGTGGATGGGAGAAAAGCCAAGTGACGCCTATGCGTCAGCCACGCGTATGCGTGGGTGCGTTTTGTGCCCTAGGCACAAAACCAGAACAACTCAGGCACAACTCTTGGAAATTTTGGCTGGGCCAATTGAATTCGCTCATCGATGCGTACGCGTGGGCCACACGCACGTGTGGGTAGTGAATATTTGAAAATGACGCGTGCGTGTCGGTCACGCCTACGCGTGGCAGTGCGTTCTGCCAAAAATTTTTCTAAGTTAAAAAGCTGCAGAATTCACAATTTCAAACCCCAATCTTCTAACGGGCATAACTTCTCCGTTTCAAATCATTTTTCACCCATTCTTCAAACGGCATAAATATCCCGGATCCAATTTCATTTCTAAATAAGTTTGGCACAAAACGGGGATCTGGAGTCTAAGTTATGCTCCGTCAAAATATGCCAAAAAACCACATTTTCTTACAAAACCACAAAGTGCCATTTTCAAAACAACCAATTCGAACTCTTTGTAAAATCAACCAAAACATACCAAAAATCAACTTCAAGTCTCCTCAAATCATACATTTACATTCTTATCAAATTCACAAAATCCCCATCCCACCATTTTAATCCATCTCAATCAAATAGATCAATATCAAACACATTATCATGTTATATACTCTTCCTCATCCCAATTTCCAACAACACCATATCCAATCAACCATCATTACATACGATCAATATCACCCCCAACATCAACATAGTTTCACCCACAATTCCACCTCAACCAATCATTAATCATATATCAAAACATGCATATATCTCATGCATCATACTATTAAAGCATCAATATTCATAATCACATATATGACCACACAATATATCTCAACCATTCAACAACATCAACCATTCAATTCCTATCTTAGGGCCTCAAGCCTAAGTTTTCACACCACATTACATTTTAGATACAGGAAACTGAGACCATACCTTAACCGCTTTTTCACTTAACCCGGAACACCTCCAAATCACTTTTTCACAAGCTCACCAAGCTCCAACACCTCCAAGAACAGATTTTTAGCACACCAAAGCCCTTTTCCAAGGTTTCCAAAACCTCAATCAAGCTTCAATATTCACACACACACTACTTAAGCCACAATCATTATATTCAAACACAATAACTCAATACCCAACATCATAAACCAACAAATTCTATTAGGGTTGAGAATCTTACCACACCCAAGGATTCAAGGAGACAAGGTTACTCTTCTCCTTCAGGCTAGTTTCCTATAACATCAAAGAGCCCAAAATCTCAACACTTTTCACCCAAAAATTTGGCACCTCTCTACCCCCAACGTTGGACCCAAAGTAGGAGTCCAACTTTGCCTCCAACTATGGTCTCTTGAATTGAACTTTGAGGCATAGTTGGAGTCCAACTTTGCCTCCAACTATGCACCTTTCTCTTGGCTAATGTTTGAGGTAGCGTTTAAGGTCCAACTTTGGGCTCAAACGTTGCCTTCATGCTTCTTCCTTGCCCCTTTTTCTGCTTCTCTTTTGCCTATCATCAAGTGTATCAAAGTAACATACAAGATAATCTTTACTATGCTAAGTGTGATAATAATGCTAAAAATCATAACTTTACTTAGTGTGATCTATTTCATCATATTTACCCTGTATATTAACTAAAATTCACCTATGCTTGAGATTTTGTTTCATGCAGAAATTATTCATACTTTTGCTCCTTTATCAATAAAATTTGTATGAAAACTAAACCAAAATCTAGTGAAAAAGCATAGAAAAATAGGCTATGATGCCCTGGCATCAATGACAACAATGAATTGGACAATGTTGTTAGTCCATTCACTGCTGATGTCATGAACTTTCAAATGCCCAAGAGGTTCACTCTGCCAACGACCTTAACTCCTTATGATGGGCTGGGTGACCCAAAGAAGCACATCAAAAAATTCCGATCTATAATGATAGTAAACAGTGCTTCTGATCCTATTTTATGTCGTTGTTACCCTATTTTTTTAGACGGTCCTACACTTGATTGATTTTGTTCTTTGGCTATAGATTTCATTTTTCATTTTCAGGAGTTGGTGAAACTTTTTGAAGATCAGTTTGCTGTGTCTTCCATTTACGTACATGATTCTAAATACCTGAATACAATCAAACCAGGCCAGAATGAAAGCCTGAAAGATTATATTACTCGTTTTGTGATGCGTGAGTATCTTTCTTATCTTTTCTTAGTAAATTTACATTTGAATTGGTTAAGTTTAACCAAGATTTAGACGTTTTAAGCCACTATGAATACTACTTTAAGTTGTTTACAATTTAATTTATTTTAGGTAGCTTTCGGGCAAATTTGGCGGAGTTCAGAAAGAAGAAACAGAGCCAAACTTGGGAATTCCATGTTTGGTGCCAAGATCACTATAAGCTTACTATTGCACGCGGGCATGGTGGTGCCAAATACCGCATCACTGGCATTTGGCACCGAGGAGCTTGGAATGCGTGTAAAATGATGCTTGGACGTGGCGCCAAACTTAGTATAACTCAAGTTTGGAGCCAGGATCATCACTGGGTTCCTATTTGTTTCGGCCACCACGGTGTCAAACTTGATCCAGCTCAAGTTTGGCGCCAGCTTCAGGATCTTGTGTGGTCCCACATCTTCTGAAGAAGCCAGCAACATGAACTCCCCTAATTTTGATTTAATTGTTATTCTATTCATAATTAAAAAAGATATTAATTAGTTTTTAGAAAATATATTTTACATTAATTATGATTAGATATAAAAGGAGGAGAGATCTTGACCTAGTCACTTCTTCTCCTCTTCGACACCTTACAAATTCTCTGTTAGGATTTCCACACCATGAGCAACTAAACCTCCATTGTTATGATTAGGAGCTCTGTTTATTCTATGGATTAATACTATTGTCATTCTACTTTTAATTAACTCAATGATTTAAATTCATGGATTACTTTCGTTCTTCATCTTATGAATTTGAGTATATTGGAAGATATCTCTTTTTCTACATGAATTCTTGTTGATTCTTGAAAAAGTTAACTCACTTGAATAACATATAATAATCTTATATTTAGACAATTAGGGGTTATGTGGCCTATAAACTAGAATTGAACTTAACCCTTTAATCTAATTTAAGTAACCAAGGAATTGGCAGTTGATTACGCTAGAAGAGACTAAATCACTAAGGAATTAGGGTTTAGTCAATTAAAATTTGTCATGAATTGAATCTTGCATGATTAAAGTATTTTGTAAGATCTATTAATACAAAAAAAAATAAATATCTCTGAAACCTTAACTGTTTTCTCACACACTTTTCTCACCAAATTTTTTGTTTGCTTTCTTAATTTCTGCATTACTGTTTATTGCTTTTGAACCTAAAACACCACTTTCTGCTTGTCTGACTAAGTGAATCATTCAATCATTGTTTCTTAGTCCATCAATCCTCGTGGGATCGATCCTCACTCACCTGAGGTATTACTTGGTATGACCCAGTACACTTGCTGGTAAGTTTGTGGTATTCGAAATTCCACACCATTTTACGAAGGTAGCAATTACTATACCAGATCTTCACCCTGAGGTGCATCTGCACGCCATCAAAAGCGGACTTCGGTCAGGAAAATTCCAAGAAGAAATCACGGTAGCAAAACAAAAAACACTAGCTGAGTCCGAAAGAAGGCTAAATGTCAAATGGAAATTGAGGAACTTCGTCATGCTTCGAAATAAAAAAAATCCACAGTAACAAAGACAAGAACGAAGCTCGGGAAAACATGAAGACCTTTAAGCTAACTCCCTGTTATGTTCATATATGCAGTTCAACACAAAAAGAGATGACATAATCAATGAGATCTTAAATGCAAAGCTCATCAATCCTCCTCGGAAGGCCAGCAACTATCAGGACATGAAGAATGTAGATAAGTCCAAATATTGTACCTTCCACCAAAATCATGGACACACTGCTGACGAGTGTGTGATCGCCAAGGATTTGTTAGAGCAATTAGCTCGGCAAGACCATTTAGACAAATACATCAGCGGCCACATTCAAAAATGCGCCGCATCTTCTGCCGACCATACCTCTGCAGAACAATATTCCCGAGATAAGGAGAAAACGACTCATACTTATCCTGACCAACCACGAGGAGTCACTAAATGTATATTTGGAGGTTTAGCAGGAAGGGGAGCCTATATACCGAGCTATGCTTTCGGTAGAAGGAAGTTTGACTGAGACCTAGCCATCTCCTCACTTTCCGCAAATGACATTCCAACCATTCGATTTAAACGCAAACACCACGAATATGGATACTAGGTTGTTATTTCTATCCAGCTTGGAGACCTTTTAGTATGAAAAGTATTGCTGGATCCTGGAAGCAACACAGACGTTTTATTCTATTCTACATTCCAGAAAATGAAGATGAGCAATAACATACTCCAACCCTCTACTGGAGATCTGGTAGAGTTTTCAGGTGAATGTGTCCTGGTATTGGGATCTGTGTGGTTACAAACCACACTGGGTGAGCATCCTTTATCCAAAACTTCTAACGTTCAATATTTGGTTGTTGACTGTTTCAGTCCTAACAATTTAATACTTGGCAGACCTTTTTTTAAATAAGTTCGGCACTATAGTATCTACAATTCTTCTTTGTGTTAAGTTTCCTGTGCAGGACGACCTCATCGCAACTATTCACGATGACCATCGCGAAGCTCGTCACTGCTACAACATTAATCTCAAATTACCAAATCGAGCTATAGGAGCCCAAGTAAACAAAGTCCAGAATAAAGACAAGCTCACAGCACTAGCAGATCTTGATCCAAGAGCCGAGTTCCTTGAACAACCAACACCAATTGAAGAAATACAAAAAGTGTATTTCGCTAACGATCCTAACATATTTACTTATGTAGGTACAACCTTAAGCCCAGAAGAAAAAGGTACACTTCAATAATTCTTACAGCAACATGCCGATCTATTTGCCTAGACCCCTGCTGATATGCTCGAAATTGATCCCTTAATCATCTCTCAGAAGCTGGCACTTAATCCATCTGCCCGACCTATAGCTAAGAAAAAACACAACCTTGGAATTAAGAAAAAGCAAGCTTCCTTGAGGGAAACTAAAAAGCTCATCAATGCCGGTTTTATACAGGAAATCAGATTCACAACATGGTTGGCCAACGTGATAATGGTAAAAAAACACAATGGTAAATGGCGCATGTGTGTTGATTTCACCGATCTCAACTGACCATGCCCAAAAGCTACTTATCTTTCACCATCTATTGATTCTTTAGTCGATAATGCTTCTGGTTAAGCAACATTATGCTTTATGGATGCATATTCTAGATATAACCAGATCCTAATGCATCCTTCTGATCAAAATAAAACTGCCTTTATAAGTGAATATGGTAATTATTGCTATAAGGTCATGCCTTCTGAACTTAAGAATACAGGAGCAACCTACCAACATCTTATTGATAAGGTGATGCCAAGGCATCTTAGGCTAGTTTCACTAGCATTTTTTTGTTAGTTTTAGTTGTTTTATGCATTTTCTTGAGCTTAAAGTAACCAAGAATGGTTAAATGAATAACAAAGCAATGAACCATCCAAACAGTATGATTTTGATGCAAATTCCATGAGTTTTTAGTTATATTACTTGAATGCTATGAATGGAAGATTTCTCATGAAATTTTGCAAGACTTTGATGCAATTGTTTGGATGATTTCAGGGAAGAAGAGGCTAGGCAAGGAAGCAACAAAATCAATAAAGGAAGCTTGAATATCACATGTGGAGTTTAAGTTCCAGTTTAAGCTTAAACTGGAACTTAAACTACCAAACCATATAATGCTGGAAATGGCGTTTAAGTTCCAGTTTAAGCCTAAACTGGAGCTTAAACGCCAGAATCATGAAGGCTAAGAAATGCTGGAACTGGCGTTTAACCTCCAGTTTAACCTTAAACTGGAAGTTAAATGCCAGAATGAGAATTTCACCAAGGGAGCATTTCCACGTTTAAGCTCCAGTTTAACCTTAAACTGGAGCTTAAACGTGTTCGACACAATTTCTCACCAGGAAGCATTTCCACGTTTAACCTCCAGTTTAACCTTAAACTGGAGGTTAAATGCCAGAAGTAAGAAAGGCACCAGGAGCATTTCCACGTTTAAGCTCCAGTTTAAGGTTAAACTGGAGCTTAAACGTGTTCGACTATTTCTCTCCTCCAGGGTTGCTTTCTCATTTCCACGTTTAAGCTTCAGTTTAACCTTAAACTGAAGCTTAAACGTGTTCGACCCTATTGCTCCTCCAGGGTTGCTTTCTTCATTTCCACGTTTAAGCTTCAGTTTAACCTTAAACTGAAGCTTAAACGTGTTCGACATTTCACACTCCTGGGTTGCTTTCTTCCATTTCCACGTTTAAGTTTCAGTTTAACCTTAAACTTAAACTTAAACTTCAACTTAAACGCCACTTTTTGAAAGGATTTCTGGGCCAAATATATTGAAGTTTAAGTTAGCATTTGAGCACAAACATTAACTTAAACGTATTATGGTATGAAACCCAATTGAATATCATGGTTTATGGGATTGGGCCTGAAGAATTGATGAGTCTGGAGCTTCAATTTGTTGAGTCTTGTGTCATTACTTGTTTATCACTAAGTTTGCTCAATGAATGTTACAGAATTGGATCACAGCCTCATCAGGATTATGGACCATAAACCCAAAGCAAAAGAAAATCAGGGAAAGGCCTCAAAGCCCAAGAAACACAACAGAAGCTCAATTTAGAAAGTGTATAAATAGGATAGAATTTAAGTTAGTTGGGACTTTTGGGGGGCGGACACGGAGAACTTTGGATCATTTTTCTTTTAGTTTTGTAATTGAATTCAGAGCTATGACTCACTAAACCCCTTTCATTGGGTTAGGGAGCTCTATTGTAATTCAATGAATCAATAATAGTTTTATCTTCTTCTTCAATCTTTTCTCTTGAATTTTGTTAGAAAGCTTCTCGATCTAATTCCATTGGGTAGTTGTCTTGGGAAAGAAACTACCCATAATTGGAATCCTTCGGAACCTTGGGAAAGGAATGGAGGATTCATGCTAGAGAAGCTTTCTCACAGTGAATTGGATTGGGGTTTGGATGGATATTGTGACATGTAATCCTACCAAATTGTGGTTCATGAAACTGTGTGGTATAATCAGTGATCGAGCATCATCTCTTCTTATGAACATTTAAACCAAGGGATTGGGAATTTGTTTGTTTTTAGAGAGAATTGGTGAGCCAAGGGATTGGGATCCAATCATATAAGATTGCCAAGCAAAATTCAATGAATGCATTGGTTGAGGAAGGGATAAAAGTTGTTTTGATTCAGAGATCTCAATATCTCCTAACACCCAATGAACTCCCCATTTCTGATTTACCACTTTCTCTTTACATTCTGCAATTAAATTCATGCAATCACCCCCATCCCTTTTAATTTCAGCAATTTAGCTTCTCGCTCTTTAATTCATGCAATTTTACATTCCGCAATTCTCATCTAAATCTTGATTCCGCTCAACTAGAACATACTTCTAATCCGAATTGCTCACTCAACCAATCCTTGTGGGATTCGACCTCACTCTATTGTGAGTTTTTACTTGACGATAACCGGTGCACTTGCCGGAAGAAATTTTGCCGATCGTGCAATTTCCTAAATCGTAGCATATCAAGTTTATGCACATCAAGTTTATGGCGCCGTTGCCGGGGATTGGTTTTCGATTGACAATTCTCAAATTGGAAGTTAACTAGATTGAGCATTTTTTTTTGTTTTGATAATTTAGTTCAAGTTACTTGTTGAATTTTAACTTCTGCACTCTGTTACTTGTTTTCTTTCTTTATGCCTTTAAATTCAAGCAACTAACTCACTGACTCACTAACTATTTGAATTAATTCCTCAACTGCTCTAACCATACTCTTCCATTAACCAAGAGTATTTCACTTGTTTGGTACCTGTGCTGTGTTCTTGTATGACAGGTAGGAGAGGAGAGACATCAACTCCTCCATATACCGAACCAGATAGAACCCTTCATAGACTTAGAAGGGAAGCAAGAGGGAAGAGAGTACTGAGAGAAGAGGAATCTGAAGGAGAATCTGAGGACAATTTTGAGGAAGCTTTAGATCTCAACATGGATAGAGAAGTTCACAACCATGAGAGGGCTGATGGAAACAATGCCATTCCTGAGAGGAGGGTTCTTGGTTCATACATAAACCCAACCTCTGGGAATTGTGGTAGCAGCATTCAGAAACCACCCATTCAGGCCAACAATTTTGAACTCAAACCACAGCTAATATCACTTGTGGAGGATCATTGTTCATTTGGTGGGAGTGCTAATGAAGATCCAAACCAACATCTCACAAAATTCCTGAGAATTTGCGACACTGTGAAGTCCAATGGAGTCCAGGAAGATACCTATAAACTGCTCTTGTTCCCATTTTCACTTAGGGACAAGGCAGCTAAGTGGCTGGAATCATTCCCAAGTGGGAGCCTAACAACCTGGGATGAGGTGGAAAGCAAGTTTCTGGCACGTTTCTACCCCCACAAAAGGTCAATAGGCTTCGATCTGAGGTTCAGACCTTTAGACAACAAGATGGTGAAACTCTCTACGAGGCATGGGAGAGATTCAAGGATTTGACAAGGAAATGCCCACCAGACATGTTCCATGACTGGGTGCAATTGCATATTTTCTATGATGGATTTTCTTATGAATCAAGGAAGGCTGTAGACCATTCATCAGGAGGTTCATTGAACAGGAAAAAGACTGTGGAAGAAGCCATTGAAGTGATTGAGACAGTGGCTGAGAATGAGTACTACTATGCTTCAGAGAGACACAACACTAAGGGAGTCATGGAGCTGAACCATGTTGATACAATTTTAGCCCAAAACAAGGTGTTTGCCAAGCAACTAGCAGAGCTCACCAGGAAATTAGAAACAAAGCAAGTGGCTGCAATACACACACAAGATCAAGAGGAAGTAAGCATTGAAGGAGGTGATTGGGAAGAGGCCAACTATGTGGGAAATCAACAAAGGCAACCATATGATCCACATTCCAACACTTACAACCCAGGATGGAAAAACCACCCAAACTTTGGGTGGGGGAACCAACAAACCCAACCACAAAACCACAAACCTTACAACCAGCAAAACCAACATAACAAGTCCACATACCAAAACTCCAACCAAAGATCATACCAAGCCACACAAAACACTTACTCCCAACCATCATATCATGGCCAAAATAATCAACCTACCCAACCTAATCCGAACCAACAATTTCAAGATCAATTAAACAGGATAGAAGGAATGCTGGCAAACATGGGTCAGGACATAAGTGAGTTGAAAAGCTTTAGGGATGATGTGAGATCTACCTTAAGGAACCATGGTGAAAAACTCAAGAGGATGGAGTCTCAAGTAGGAGAGCTATCTCAACAGGCCCCCAAGTCAACTGCAGTGTTCCCTAGTGACACAGAAAAGAATCCTAAAGGGGAACAAAAGGGAGTGAGATGGGAAGAATGCAAGGCCATCACCATATTGAAGGAAGTCTCAGAAGAAGAAGGAATCAGACCCTCAGAACAGGAGCCAGAAATCTTGAAGGAAGGTGTGGAAGAAGCTAAGCAGGAAAGTGAAACTGAGCAAGCCAAGGAACTGCAAAAAGGCATGCTGGAAACATACCAACCAAAAGCACCATTTCCTCAGAGGTTAGGAGGAGGTGAAAAAGGGAAAACCTATTCAAGGTTTTTAGAGACATTTAAGTCTCTCCATATCAATATTCCCTTCCTTGAGATTCTCCAGCAGATGCCTACACATATCAAGTATTTAAAGGAATTGCTGAGCAAGAAAAGAGTTTTGAAGGGAGGACAAACTGTAATAATGAACAAAGAATGCAGTGCCCTCATCAAGAAGGACATAGTCTCTAAGAAAACAGACCCAGGAAGTTTTCATATCCCCTGCATCATAGGGGAAACAAAAATTGACAGAGGATTCTGTGATCTAGGAGCTAGCATAAATGTGATGCCTCTGACTCTTATGAAGAGGCTACAACTGAATGAGGTGAGATCCACTGATGTAATCATACAACTGGCTGACAAAACTCAGAAGCAAGCTGAAGGGGTAGTTGAGAATGTGCTGATGAAAGTGGGAAATTATTTCTTCCCCACAGACTTTGTCATTTTGGACATGGAGGAAAGCTACCTACACCCTATCATTCTGGGAAGGCCATTTCTAGCCACTGCTAGAGCGCTCATAGATGTAGAACAAGGAGAGCTAATTTTGAGAATACATGATGAACAGCTCATTTTCAATGTTTTCAAACCTGCATCAGAGCCTGAACCAGAACCTGAAAAGCCTAAGGATGATAGTAGCCATCTGTGTTTGGAGGAAAGCAATCCAGCAGCTGAAACTCTGAAACAGTCCTTGGAAGGCAAACAAGAATTGCAGGAGTTAAAGCCACAAGAATCAATAGAAACAGATCAGAAGGATCCTCCTGGCATAAGGGTCAATGAAGAAATCCTCAAGAGAAAGGGAAGAATTGTAAAGAAATTGCCAAGAGGGTGGAGAAACAAGAAAATTCCCACTGAAGGTTTCTCTCCGGGAGATAAAGTGATATCAAGTCATTATCTGCCAATCCCACCTGGCCTCAAAACCATTCCTTCCCAGCTCCCTCAAGTGTTCACAATTAGGAAAGTTCTTTCTATGGAACATTTGGAAATCATGAAGGAATCAAATGGAGACGTTTTCATAGTGAGAGGAGAGGACATCAAGCACTACAATCCACCCTAACAAGGGGCAACCGTCAAGCTAATGACGTTAAAGAAGCGCTTGTTGGGAGGCAACCCAACCTGAGGTAATACTCCCTTGCTGTTTCTTTTATTTGTTTTAATAAAAAGGTGAAGTAGTTTCTGTGCATTGCAAAGAATTAAGTTTGGTGTTTCACACCAAACAATGAATTCGTGGATCAATAATTCAAAGGGGAATGTGTGACTCTAAGTTTGGTGTTCCACCACACAGATCAACTGAACACAACAACCTTTGAATTATATGAAAGGAACAACCATTCTAAGCAATCACAGGAATGCTTAAAATCCTTAGCAGCAACTTCATTCCAAGGAGAATTCAAGGACTCAAAGAGCAGAGGAGTAAGTAGGAGACTAAGTTTGGTGTTCACACACCAACTTAAGACTCAGACACTTGCCCATACATAGTTGAGCTAACCACTCAAGTGCTTGAGAAGCAAGCAACTTCATCACTCTGTGCAGGAAAGGAAACAAGGATCTGAGAAAGAACATGAAGCAACAATTAGGAGAAGAAGGAGAAATCAAATTGTTTCCTGGCAACAAAGAGAAAACAAGAAATTTCACAAGGTGGTGGTGTTCCTTGACCATTCTTTAAAAGGCAAACAAAAGCATGCTTGTTCTGGTTTAAACTGTAATTGTTGAATCTTTCTGGAATGTGAAGTTTTTAGTATGAGTGTCTGTTTACTGCTTTGAATAAAGTGAATGCCTAGATGTTTGGATATAACTTCACCTTCTTAAACAAATGCTTGCCATGCTTGTTCTGTTTCCAAAAATAAAAGAAAAGTTTGAACAAAAGTAACTTGGCTCAATTAGTGACAAATCAAGTAGAATTAAGTGGTGGTATGCATGCTTGATTGTTTAGTCAGATCACTGGAAATAGAGTGTAGAATTATCATTTTTTGTGTAGAAATTGAAAACTGTCTATGGATCTTAATGAATAAATGTCTTTGGCCATGAAAAAGAAAGAAAAAGAAGAAGAAAAAGCCACTGAAAAAGGGCAACCAAAAAGCAAAAAAATTGAGAAAATAAGCTAGGCACCAATGGTTTGAACTTCTGAGACAAATGCCTGTGGTGTTTATGTATTAAGGATATGCTTGGATGAATAGGTTCTGAGGAGTGTTTCAACACTTGGTAACTTGGGTTAACTAACCCGGGATTATCAACCAAAAGTCCATTATCAAGAGCAACCTAAATACAAAACATTTAGTCACACAAAGAGGTGCTGGGCACCAATGTCTCAAGAAAAAATGTGAACTAAAATGCCTGTAGTGGATATGTGTAGTGCACTGATAAGAAAAAGAAAATGCCAAAGGCTTGTGCAACACATGACACTAAGCAAACAAGGAGCAAAGGAGCTCTAAGAAAAAGAAAAGAAAAACAAAGAAGAGAAAAGTGCCAAGGACATAAGAATAACAAGAGGCCATAGCAGTGTTTGATGGATGCAATGAAAAAGTGATAATCTTACCTGATAAGAATGAAAAAGTGATGCTGCAACTTTCTGCATAAAACCCTTTTGATGAACTTCAAATGCTTGCTAATATAGCCAATGTAATTGCTTTCTGTTTCATACTTTCTTCTCAAATAACTCAGGACTTGCTTAGGGACAAGCAAGTATTAAGTTTGGTGTTGTGATGCCAGGGCATCTTAGGCTAGTTTCACTAGCATTTTTTTGTTAGTTTTAGTTGTTTTATGCATTTTCTTGAGCTTAAAGTAACCAAGAATGGTTAAATGAATAACAAAGCAATGAACCATCCAAACAGTATGATTTTGATGCAAATTCCATGAGTTTTTAGTTATATTACTTGAATGCTATGAATGGAAGATTTCTCATGAAATTTTGCAAGACTTTGATGCAATTGTTTGGATGATTTCAGGGAAGAAGAGGCTAGGCAAGGAAGCAACAAAATCAATAAAGGAAGCTTGAATATCACATGTGGAGTTTAAGTTCCAGTTTAAGCCTAAACTGGAGCTTAAACGCCAGAATCATGAAGGCTAAGAAATGCTGGAACTGGCGTTTAACCTCCAGTTTAACCTTAAACTGGAAGTTAAACGCCAGAATGAGAATTTCACCAAGGGAGCATTTCCACGTTTAAGCTCCAGTTTAACCTTAAACTGGAGCTTAAACGTGTTCGACACAATTTCTCACCAGGAAGTATTTCCACGTTTAACCTCCAGTTTAACCTTAAACTGGAGGTTAAACGCCAGAAGTAAGAAAGGCACCAGGAGCATTTCCACGTTTAAGCTCCAGTTTAAGGTTAAACTGGAGCTTAAACGTGTTCGACTATTTCTCTCCTCCAGGGTTGCTTTCTCATTTCCACGTTTAAGCTTCAGTTTAACCTTAAACTGAAGCTTAAACGTGTTCGACCCAATTGCTCCTCCAGGGTTGCTTTCTTCATTTCCACGTTTAAGCTTCAGTTTAACCTTAAACTGAAGCTTAAACGTGTTCGACATTTCACACTCCTGGGTTGCTTTCTTCCATTTCCACGTTTAAGTTTCAGTTTAACCTTAAACTTAAACTAAAATTTCAACTTAAACGCCACTTTTTGAAAGGATTTCTGGGCCAAATATATTGAAGTTTAAGTTATCATTTGAGCACAAACATTAACTTAAACGTATTATGGTATGAAACCCAATTGAATATCATGGTTTATGGGATTGGGCCTGAAGAATTGATGAGTCTGGAGCTTCAATTTGTTGAGTCTTGTGTCATTACTTGTTTATCACTAAGTTTGCTCAATGAATGTTACAGAATTGGATCACAGCCTCATCAGGATTATGGACCATAAACCCAAAGCAAAAGAAAATCAGGGAAAGGCCTCAAAGCCCAAGAAACACAACAGAAGCTCAATTTAGGAAGTGTATAAATAGGATAGAATTTAAGTTAGTTGGGACTTTTGGGGGGCGGACACGGAGAACTTTGGATCATTTTTCTTTTAGTTTTGTAATTGAATTCAGAGCTATGACTCACTAAACCCCTTTCATTGGGTTAGGGAGCTCTATTGTAATTCAATGAATCAATAATAGTTTTATCTTCTTCTTCAATCTTTTCTCTTGAATTTTGTTAGAAAGCTTCTCGATCTAATTCCATTGGGTAGTTGTCTTGGGAAAGAAACTACCCATAATTGGAATCCTTTGGAACCTTGGGAAAGGAATGGAGGATTCATGCTAGAGAAGCTTTCTCACAGTGAATTGGATTGGGGTTTGGATGGATATTGTGACATGTAATCCTACCAAATTGTGGTTCATGAAACTGTGTGGTATAATCAGTGATCGAGCATCATCTCTTCTTATGAACATTTAAACCAAGGGATTGGGAATTTGTTTGTTTTTAGAGAGAATTGGTGAGCCAAGGGATTGGGATCCAATCATATAAGATTGCCAAGCAAAATTCAATGAATGCATTGGTTGAGGAAGGGATAAAAGTTGTTTTGATTCGGAGATCTCAATATCTCCTAACACCCAATGAACTCCCCATTTCTGATTTACCACTTTCTCTTTACATTCTGCAATTAAATTCATGCAATCACCCCCATCCCTTTTAATTTCAGCAATTTAGCTTCTCGCTCTTTAATTCATGCAATTTTACATTCCGCAATTCTCATCTAAATCTTGATTCCGCTCAACTAGAACATACTTCTAATCCGAATTGCTCACTCAACCAATCCTTGTGGGATTCGACCTCACTCTATTGTGAGTTTTTACTTGACGATAACCGGTGCACTTGCCGGAAGGAATTTTGTCGATCGTGCAATTTCCTAAATTGTAGCATATCAAGTTTATGCACATCATAAGGTGTTTGCAAACCAAATCGAACAAAATATGGAGGTATATATTGACGACATGGTGGCAAAAACAAAGCTCGGTAACTAGCATGTTGATGACCTCACTGGAATTTTTAATCAAATTAGACGCTATAACATGCGACTAAATCTGGAAAAATGTGCTTGTGGTGTACAAGGAGGAAAATTTCTAGGATTTCTGCTTACAAGCCGAGGTATAGAAGCCAATCCCCACAAATTCCGAGCTATACTAGAAATGAAAAGTCCATAAACAGTCAAGGAAGTACAACGCCTAACAGAGAGACTTGCTGCCCTATCTAGATTTTTGCCATGTTTATCCTCTAAATCTTTTTGTTTCTTCCAAATATTAAAAAAGAAAAACAATTTCAACTGGAATAATGAATGTGAAAATGCTTTTTCCAACTTAAAGGCTACCCTTTCAAAACCCCCAATTTTACAAAAGCGCATTTAAGGGGAAGACCTTTATCTTTACTTATCCGTCCCTGACTGGGCTGTATTCTCCGTTCTTGTTACAGAAAGAGAAAAAGTGCAATAACCTATTTACTTCGTAAGCAAGTCATTACAGCACGCCAAGCTACGTTATCTAAAGATAGAGAAACTAGTTCTTGCTTCAGTATTATCAGCAAGACGCCTCCGACCATACTTCTAAAGTCATGTCATCATTATCTGAACAGATCAACCACTACGGCAAGTTCTCAACAAGCCGGAACTAGCTGGACAACTTATAAAATGGTCTATTGAGATCTCCGAATTCGAAATCAGATATCAAAGCAGAGGACCAATCAAGTCACAATACCTAGAAAACTTCGTCGTCGAGTTCACCGTTCCTAGTTCAGACAAGCATTCCATAGAGTGGACTATTTATGGATGGAGCATCAAATCCTTAAGGATGGGGAGTCGGTGTCCTACTTGAAGATGGTAACAGATTTGTTCTTGAACATTCTTTACATCTTTTTTTCAAAGCAAGTAATAACTAGACAGAGTACGAAGCTCTAATTGCTGGGCTAAGGTTAGCTATTGATCTACACATCTCAGAATTAAAGGTATATTGCGACTCTCTACTAGTCGTAAAATAGGTAAATGATCTCCTTCAAGTCAAAGACCCTTTATTAGCAAAATACTTAATGATGAGTGGATATCTTATACGCTTTTTGGCATCATTTTCATATAGTTTTCAGTATGTTTTGTTTAAGTTTTACTATGTTTTCATAGGTTTTAGTGCAAAATTCACACTTTTGGATTCTACGTTGAGTTTGTATGTTTTATGGTGATTTCAGGTATTTTCTGGCTGAAATTGAGGAGTTTGAGCAAAAGTCTGATTCAGAGACAGAGAAAGCACTGCAGATGTTGTTAGGATCTAACCTCCATGGACTCGAAAGAGATTTTCTAGAGCTACAGAAGTCCCAATGGCGTGGTCTTGATGGCTATGGAAAGCTAACATCCAGGGCTTTTCAGAAATATATAATAGTCCATACTTTGATTCGGAAATGAAGGCTCAAAACTGGCGTTCAATGCCAGCCACCTATCCCGTTCCTGGCGTCCAACGCCCACAGAGGAGTAGCTGGCGTCCAACGCCCAAAAGGGGGTCCCTAGCCAGTGTTCAACGCCCCTAAGGGACCGTAGCTCGTGGGAGACACTCAAGCTCAGCCCAAACACTCACCAAGTGAGTCCCATAAGTGGAATTTTGCACTATCAACTTAGTTTATCATATTTCTATAACCCTTAGTTATTAGAATAGTATTTAAAGGAGAAGATCACCCTTGTTTAGGAGCTCTCCGGCATATCTTTGCCCATTCAAATCTTTCATTGTATTTTTCTATCAGTATGAGTCACTAAACCTCCTAGGTTAAGGTTAGGAGCTCTGCTGATTTTCATAGATTAATAAGAGTATTACTGTTCTATTCAATTTGTGTTTGACTCTATTCTAAGATGTATCTTTGTTCTTTGACCTTATGAATGAGATGAACCGTGACAAGTTATCTCCATTCTACATGGGTTCAGTGTGAGTATTTAACTGGAGATCACTGAACCACAAGCTTGATTATACATCTCTTAGACGGCTAATCCACGACTTCGTTGGGGACTTCTCGAAACACCACTTCAGCCGATGCACGGGGAGATTAGATTCTTTGTGGTAGAGGCTAGAACCAAGGCACAGCATTCTAAGAGATCCGAAAGATTCGACATTCTCTGTGGCATTTTGAGTAAGATCGTCAAGGGGATGAATTGCAGGAGCTTCACCCTCATTTAGATAGGGCGCACACTAAACCTGGCGTTCAGCCTGAAGGAGGAAGATTGGCGACCATTGAACCGGCGTTGATCACTTACAGCCTGCCATGAAAGAAACCATTCACAGTTGAAGAAGACTGTAAGAAAGGTTGATCCAAAAGAATGAAGCATCTCTGAAGGCTCAACCATCTTCTTATCATTGAATTCACAACCACTGAGTAAATTTATCTTTATTTATTTTTTATGCATTTTCACAACATAACATTCTCTTTAAAAATATATGGGCGGTACACCACCACGAACCCCACAAAACATTTTCATTTAAAAACATATGGGTGATAAACCGCCACGAATCCCACAAACATCTCAATGCTGGGCAAACGGTAAACCACCACGAACCTTGTCAGGTCAAGCTCAAAATAGTTTCATTTTCAAATTCATTACAAATTATTCATTCATATCCAAACAAAATCATCAATTCCTATACATATACATATATACCTCATCCAACATCACAAACTTGCATTATCCACTACCATCACTTTTTCTCATGCCATTAATCATCAACCCAACTTCACAACAATTTGACACAATATACACATCAATACATGATTCAACCTATCCTAAGTCATCTAGTCTAAGTTTTCATGACACATTATATTTTAGATATGAGAAACTAAAACCATACCTTGGCGATTCCCTTTAATCTCGAAACATCACAATTGACTACCGTTCCACAAAACCCACGGCTCCAAACATCTCTAATGAAAATTCAACTTCCAAGGTTCACTCCCAAGCATCCAATTTTACCAACTCCATCTCCAATTCAACATAATTTCAATCTAATACAATTAATCATCACTAAATCAACGTAAACTTCACTTAAAAACAGATTTCACAAGGGTTAGAGATTCTTCACCTTACCGATGGAGATTTGGGTCAATACCCAGCAAGTCCATAAAGCAAATTTGATCGTAAACACCAAAATCACATAATCTCTCAAAAATCAAAACCTAAATTCGTGAAAAATGGGAAAACAGAAAAACGGGTACACAATATCAAATTTCTTACCAAATAATTGGGTGAGTTTTGTAGAGAATTCTGATACAAACGTGTGGCCGCTGACAGCTCGTCAATCAGAGCTTTGGATCAAAAGTTACAGAAGATTGAATTTTTTAAATAAAAGGAATTTTGGAGATTCATCGATTCCCTTCTTCTCTGCATGAATTGGAAGAATAAAGAAGAAGAAGGCTGTTTGGCAAGCCTTTAATGAGGGTTAGGTGGGTGGCTTGGGCCCACTTAGGCTCGGTTCGCCCGGTTCGGCCTATTCGCCCCAATTTTGGGCCAAATTCTTTAAAATTAGTGTCAAAATTTTTATTTTAATTAATTCTTCCATTCTAAACTATAAAATTTAATTATCTAATTTCTTTGATAAATAAATAATTTATTAGCTAATTATTCACTAATTATGCGGGATTTACATTCTATACACCTAATTAGGAATTTTGCCCACAAAATTCGCTCTCCAATTGTCATATACACGCTCTCAAATTCAACTAAACTCGTAGCATTCAGAAATTCAAATACCTATTCACGTCTCTCCTTCATATACACAATGTTATAAACTTAACTGAATTCAAGCCTATGCCGTACTCATCCGTTTGCATTTTCGTAAAAATTTTGATATAGCCTCCCCTAAAAGTGAACTTAGCCACTTTAAAGGTTCCCTAAATTCAACAAGCTACCAACCTCTTCTTAGTCAAAGAATCCTCAGACCCTCAATACTAATATACCTTACCAACAAAATACTCTTTCAAGACTTATACTTAAGTCTATTACCTAAAACAATATTGATAGTCGAACTTCCTCCCTATTTTAAGAATATTAAGCAAATTTAGAATCATGAAAAATGTATATCCAATCGAACTAAAATTTCTAACAAGCTAAGGATCACAATTTGTTGACCATTCTATCTCTAGAAATGAAAGAAAAACTGTGACTGCTACCTGCAGTCTTTGGTTTAACGCCCTACTTTCTAGCAAGATGGATATATGTCACGAAAAGTCCTTGCGCGAGAATTTTTTCTTAATGGAGTTATTCTAGTGATCCTAGACTTAGATTCTGTTTGGGTTCCAAGGAAATAGGATTAAAATTGAATTTTATATAAATTTTTAAAGTTCTACTACTCTATTTTGTAAAATTTGAGAAAATAGCAAGTAGTAGTTGTTTTAGAAAAATCATGAAAATTTCAATTTTAGTCAAACGCCTTTCAAATTTGGTGGGTCATACTAGACTCATCCATGTTTCATTTAAAACAAGTTTCAGATCAATATCATGTCATATGATGAGGTTATGCAACTTTAAAGAGAGCCTTGTTTTAAATCATGTTGTTCTAAAAATTCAGTGAGCTAGTCGCCTTCCAGGTTGCATAATTAATTCTTCAAAATTTATATGAATCTAAAATTTGGATTGGATATCCTAGACACGTAGAGATCTAAATTTCTTTTAGTTTCAATTCAAAAACTAATCAGAATTTAAGGTTATATAGATTGGAAGTTGCTGCTGTAATAACCCAAAAACAGATTCTCCAGCAAAAACCAGTTAACTTCAAAAATTTATATATCCCAATCCTCTTATCTAAAAATTATGAAATTTTTATGGGATGATCTAGACTCTCAAAAGTTTTATAGAAAATTAATTTCACTTAAAAAAAAAAGTCTAGATTTCTCCCAGAATTTTGTACGTGTTGCTGCCGAATTCTACAGCAAATCCTGCAGTAAGCAATTTAAACCTCTCATATCAACTTTAGTTTCCTAAGCTTCTAACTTCCTTAAACTCATGGTTCTAGCTTCCTTTTGGCCATCCAGACTTGTTTCACTTATTCTCACAGCCCCAAGATTCCATATCATTATTTTCACTGTCACACAAGTACAGATACATACAAACATTCATTCAAAATTTCTACAGCAGAACTAATTTTCGATAACCATACTTCCAAAATTAATCATAAATCATATATTTAACGAACGAACTTACAATTTTCCAGTCTAACTCAAATTCAATCAATTAATCACACAAGACATCCATAATTTATTTGCAATTATTTACCAAACATTTTAGGCATTTATAATTTAGAATCTTTGATTTCTAAAAATATCCCCTACTACTCCCGATTGCAACTATCCGGTGTCAACATTACCGCAAGCTTCTGCTGCGTCACTCTGATCTCAAATTACTAAGGACTTACTTATCTACCAATGTTAACCAAAACTCTCCTTGTATCTCTTTACCTCACTAACTAAATGTCGTCGGCCACTACTTCCGCTGCACGAGTTCTAATCCCTTGGTTACTTCCACCACCAAGTCTATTATTGCTTCCTTCATCGTTTCTAGTTTGTTGTCCCAACCTAACAGTAGTAGCTTGCATAAACATAGCCATCCTCTCCAGAGTAACCCTGAAATTTTTCGTATCACCTCGCTCTCATCCACGAGACGCCCTTTGGGTCTTGTCTACAACGAAAAAAGTGATATTAATTAAGGTGATCAGTCTTAATATCTCAAGTTTAGTGCTTCGAATCTCCAAAAGTATGCTCATGAGAATTTATGCTATATATGTCAAGCAGACATTCTAAATAGTATGTACACACAGCCAGAGTATGCTCCGAAGCATAGTCAGTCCATTCTCCAGGCTCTACGGGACCATAATGTAACACCTTACCACAGAGAGTCTTATGCTTAAGTCATAAAACTGAGGTAGCAAGTTATTACGACCTCTAAAAGTAAAAATATATATAATAATAATTGAAAGGAGTTTATACCGAGAAGCCTTTGAAGGAAAGATTAAACAAAAGCGTTAATTAGAAAAGTGCATCACTCACGTAAGAGACAAGCGTAAACCGGGTAGGATAAGAGTAAAACAACACATAAATACATAAAAGAAGAGTTCCAAGATACAGAGAACATGGCTTCTGACTTGGCTCGCGAAGTTAAAAACTAGCCAGAGCATATATACATATATATAAAATAAACCCAAAATGCCCAACATACGATTTATAGAACCTGTTTCTTCAAATGTACCTCTAAGAGGGATAAAACATGATATACAATGGAGATATAAAGTATCTACATATATATCAGAAACCAAAATAAAATTCCAAATAGCTAGAGTCCTTCACCTCAAAAACTTCTAGAATGCTTCAGCGACGTGCCTTACGTCCTACATCTGAAAAACACAAATATCGTATGGGATGAGAACCAGAGGTTCTCAGTATGGTAACAGTGCCTACATAACTAACATATAAGGTCTCGAGAAAGCCGAAGGTGATCCTAGAACTTCAGACAAAAGATTCAAACCTAAAAATGAAATCTAAAACCTAAATTAAGGAAAGGTATCTAAGTTTAAGGATTCCTGGTTTTTATCACAATTCTAACCTAAGTTCCTAAGTTCACTGCCTTTCCTCCAACCCTCCGAAACACCAATACACAAACAAACAATGCATACAGAGAAAACACAAGTAGTTTACAATTTCAACAAATAGGACATATAGTAGTTAAGCATGAATATCAATTACGCAACCCATGAAGGCAAAACCAAACAAGCCACTCAAATGCATATGATGCATGCCTTTTCTACTGGCCGTGAGCTCACGTGTCAGTTACTTTGCCAGAACTCGACACATCCGGTAGCTAACTCGGATATCGTCTGATAAACCACTATTTTATGGTTTATCTTGTACTCAATTGAGTGGTTTTTATCAACTCTTTACCCACTTATTCATACTATTTGCATGTTTTACATTTTCCTTCCTGGTTTTATGCTATGATTGAAAACATGCTTCTTTGATCTTATATTTGCCTATTATTAACCCTCTCTTATTACCATTAGATGCCTTGATATGTGTGTTAAGTGTTTTCAGAGATTACAGGGCAGGAATGGCTCAGAGGATGGAAAGAAATCATGCAAAAGTGGAAGGAATACAAGAAGTTGGAGAAACTGCTAAGCTATCCAGCCTGACCTCTTCGCACTCAAATGGCTATAACTTTAGCTACAGAGGTCCAAACGACGCGGTTTCAGTTGCGTTGGAAAGCTAACGTTTGGGGCTTCGATTTGATATATAATTTGTCATAGCTGCCCCGAAGTTAGGTGACGCGAACGCATGAATAACGCGTCTACGTCGCATCTGCGAACCTCAACCCGTGCGGCCGCATGGACGACGCCTCCGCGTCACTTGCCCGCGACCTGAACGTAACAAAAATCATAGGGGGCGATTTCTGGGCTACTTTTGACCCAGTTTTCAGCCCAGAACACACAGATTAGAGGCTATAAAGTGGGGAAATGCATCCATTCAGAGGGGAGCTCGCCAATTTAGTTACTTCTCATGATTTAGATTTAGTTTTGAGAGAGGTTCTCTCCTCTCTCTCTTAGGATTTAGGATTTCTCTTAATTTTAGGAGTGACTCTCGATCCCAGATTTAATGTTCCTTTACTTTAAGCTTCCCTTTTACTTTTATTCATTCCATTACTTTAGTTGATTATTTACTTTTGCCATTTAATTTATGAATTCTTCTATGTTCCAGATTATTTGAATTAATGCTATTTGAGGTATTTCAGTTTATTATTGCTCTCTTTTATTTATGTCACCATTGCTTCTAATATGAAGACATTTTTATTCCAGCAAATTTACTTTTTCCCCTTTTGGTCTTGGTTAAGAAAGCAGTAACTCAGGAGTTAACTTATCTCAACATAACTGATAACTGTTATCTTTGCTAATTGAACTGAACTTCAATAATCCCAATCTTTTCTTAGGAAATAAATAGGATTCGAAGATCAAACTAATTAGTCCCTTGACTTTCCTTTGCTTTAGCAAAGGTTAACTAAGTGGAATTAAGATTCAAACTTTCATTATTATTGAGAAGGGTAACTAAGTCTAGACTTCCAATTTCTCATACCTTGCCAAAAATTTATTTTATAGTTATTTATTTATTTTTAATTACCATTTAAATTATCTGTCATATTTGTTCCTCATTCCTGAAACCCCTAATTTACAATCTCCATAACCAATAATAAGAACATACTTCCCTGCAGTTCCTTGAGAAGACGACCCAAGGTTTGAATACTTTGGTTATCAATTTTTAAGGGGTTTGTTACTTGTGACAACCAAAACATTTGTAAGAAAGGTTGATTGCTTGGTTTAGTAACTATACTTGCAACGAGAGTTTACTATAACTTCTAAACCATCAATCTTCAGCTCTTTCAATATCGTCCTCTTGAAAATCAGTGGGCGGTACACCACCACGAACCCCACCTGGCAGGCGGTACACTACCACGAACCCCACCATTGCGAGCGGTACACCACCACGAACTTTGCAAGATCTTCAATTGGAAAATAACACACACACGTGGGCGGTAAACCACCACGAACCCCATATAACATTCTCTTTAAAAATATGTGGGCGGTACACCACCACGAATTCCACAAAGCATTTTCATTTAAAAACATGTGAGTGGCAAACCACCACGAATCCCACAAACATCTCAACACTGGGTAAGCGGTAAACCACCACGAACCTTGCCAGGTCAAGCTCAAAACAGTTTCATTTTTAAATTCATTACAAATTATTCATTCATATCAAAACAAAAGCATCAATTCCTATACATATACATATATACATCATCCAATATCACAAACTTGCGTTATCCACCACCATCACTTTTTCTCATGCCATTAATCATCAACCCAACTATTCCACAACAATTTGACACAATATACACATCAATACATGATTCAACCTATCCTAAGTCATCTAACCTAAGTTTTCACGTCACATTATATTTTAGATATGAGAAACTGAAACCATACCATGGCCGAATCCTCGTTAATCCCAAAACATCACAATTGACTACCATTCCACAAAACTCAAGGCTCCAAACCTCTCCAATGAAAATTCAGCTTCCAAGGTTCACTCCCAAGCTTGCAATTTTACCAACTCCATTTCCAATTCAACATAATTTCAATCTAATACAATTAATCATCACTAAATCAACATAAACTTCACTTAAAAACAGATTTCACAAGGGTTAGAGATTCTTCACCTTTTCGATGGAGATTTGGGTCAATACCCAGCAGGTCCATAGAGCTAATTTGATCCTAAACACCAAAATCACATAATCTCTCAAAAATCAAAACCTAAATTCGTGAAAAATAGGGAAACAGAAAATGGGATACACAATATCAAATTTCTTATCAAATAATTGGGTTGTCACTGTAGAGAATTCTAAGATGAACGTGTGGCCGCTGACGGCTTATCAATCGGAGCTCCGGATCAAAAATTACGAAAGATTGAATTTTTGAAGAAAAAGGAATTTTGGAGATTCATCAATTCCCTTCTTGCGTGAATTGGAAGAATGAAGAAGAAGAAGGCTGTTTGGCAAGCCTTTAATGAGGGTTAGGTGGGTGAGCTTGGCCCACTTGGGCTCGGTTCGCCCAGTTTGGCCTATTCGACCCAATCTTGGGGCAAATTCTTTAAAATTAGTGTCAAAATTCTTATTTTAATTAATTCTTCCATTCTAAATTATAAAATTTAATTATCTAATTTCTTTGATAAATAATTAATTTATTAGCTAATTATTCACTAATTATGCAAGATTTACACTAATATAATCACAAAGCAATGCTAAACACGTATTTCAAATTTTATCCAATATTTTTGGATTCTAACTCCTACTATCATAACTGATAGCTATCAACAAATCAATAAACTACTAGAATTACTAATCAAATCAGGACCAATCGAATTCATGAGCAAACATAAACTGCATACCAAATATAACCACAAACAATAAAGTCATAGCTCTTCAAGAGCGCACATACTGAAAATGCATATTGTTTTTACCATCATATAAACAAAAGCATACAAGCTCAAAACAAATTTCAAAACACTGCATAACTATTCCAGATTCTGATCTCTCTCCTCAGCTCCCTTATCATCATCCACTAAAGCTCTATCATGAACAATTTTTCCAGGATCCATTTGAGAGAAATCTTGATTCGGGACCAAAAATTTTGCATGCATAACACCATGCTCAAAACTCTCTACAAATTAAAGGCATCCAAAATCTCTGATTGCTTATTTTTTTCCAAATCCTTTAACTTTACAGTAACATCGATAACTTGATCCTTCATACTAGACAGATCACCCTCGTTCTTTTTCAATAATTCAGCTTCCTTCTCATATTTATCTTTCATCACCTTCAACTCTTCTTCTTTTTTCAGAAGCTTACCCTCCAAATCTGAAATTACATTTTCTTTTTCAGAGCCAATTCTTCCCCCAACTTTCTCGGCTCTTTAGCCTGTCCTAGCAATTTCTTATACTTCACTTCTTAGCTCCGACCTAAACTAGCCAAGTGCAAACCAAGCACCTAAATCATAACAAAACACAAAATTATACAAGATCAAACTAACTCTAAATAAGGAAAAAATATATTATACTTGCATGTATTGATCGATGGCAACATCCCCAACCTCATTCGCCAAAGCTACATCAAGCGACGACTGACACACCCCATCAGTCACAACCATAAAAGGGATATCTTTTTTCAGACGAAAGATCCATCCATATCATTGGCAAACCCATGAAGCCATTTTTGACCATCCACAAAGGTAGTCAGTTCCTCTAGTGGTATGTCCTTATCTTTCTCGGACAAGTCATCCGAAACATCAACATCAATAAAATTGGATTTTCTTTTCTTAAAAATAATCTTCTTCCGTCTTTAGTGAGGTTGGTTCACCTCCCCCTCTACACCTCCTTTGTCCGGGTTTGATGACAAACCCTCATTTTCCAAGTTCTTACACTTAAATCGAGCTCTCAAGCTTACAACCGAGACTCCTGGATACTTCCCACCTTAAAAAACACAAAAAATAAAATCAACAAATAGTCGAAAATACATGATCCCTAGCTAATTTCTGACAACAACAAATTCTTACCCAAATAATCTATTACAGATTGCCTATGGTCTTATCACGGAAGCAAATCAAACACTGACATCAAATTATTCCTATCAATAACTTTCACCAGATATTCGATTATACACTCATTCCTCAAGCTAATTTTCTCAGGGTTGAGAATATGCTGTGGCTGAGAACACCAAAACAAGGAAAAATTTTTGGGCAAATTTTCTTCCAAATAAAAAAGAAACATATCCTCGGTGCTCTTCACCTTTAAAAATATTTTTTTGAAATCTTTGAATGAGGATTTAAACAATTTAAAAATAGAAATCACAGGAGTACTGTTCAAATAAACCTACCTCCTTTCCAAATCCCTTTCGCCTGAAACAAGGAGAAGATCAACTCCAATGAAGGTTTTAAATCCAAAAATTTCAGCAAAATTTCAAAACACCGCAAAAACGCACAACCATTTGGGTGAAGCTGTGACAGAGCATAGTTTAACTACTTTAACACATTGCATTCGAAAACGGTAAATGAAAGTTTAACCCGCAATTCCTCAAGCACACAACTATGCATGTAGAAAAACTCTAAATAATTTTTTCTATAAAATGATGATCGGCCCTAGAACATGGCAACAACTCAACACGAACCTCAAAACTTGCCCTCACAACCTTTGTTACTTTATCTCACTAACACTCTCTTTGTCTACAAACAGTGACCCATGTATTTTAACATTTTCTCTCACCCACTCATATGTACCATCCTCTACAAATGACTGCACTTTTTTTCTTTTTCATTACCCATTTCTTTCTCAAAGCAGAAAACAAGAGTAGAAGAAGAAAGCGAAATAAAGTAAACCAAATAGCAGGAAACACTTATCCCTCTTACTCATGACTTTGACAGTATCGTTTCCAACACATTTTGGTAGAAGGGAAGCAAAATTTATGAAAATTATTTAGATTCCAAAATAAAAACCACATGCAAGTCAAAGGAACTGTTTCAGTTCCATACCAGAGATCCCCAGTATTAAATCCCATCAGAACAACGGTCCAGATGGCATTGGTAGGTGGAAAAGGTAAAGCACCCTATTTAATGATGTCACCAATTCTCTCTCACCATGTATTTATTCAACTCACTAAATCACTTTGTTTTGATTTTTCTTTTACTTTCCATTTTAATAAAGTATCTTGACCTGGGGGCTCCAGACCTAAAACGTATAAGCCGAGTTATACATCGTCATTTTAAAGCTCAACTTGCTTTATTAAAATCTCACTAAACTCATCTTGGGGGGCTATGGTATTACCGTTATAAGTTGGTTATGAAAAGTTCGACAGATATATTATAGGTCGGCTATTAAAATCACAACGACAAATCAAAACGTTATGATCTACATACGTTACCACTATAATTTGGTAACGAACAAACTCGGAACACGAACTCCCAATATAAAAGAGAAGGGGGAATTCATTTGGGGGTAAGTTGAATATTGCTTAAAAATAAAATTACAAAAAATTGATTTAAGCGTTAAAGTGCTTTTTGCAGGTACCTCCTCTTATTTTTGTTTTCTCTGCATCAAGGTGTGCCTCTCTTGGAAGTGAAGAAGCTCGAAACAGAAACAAAGAAGCTCGAAATAAAAACTCAACAAGGGCGAGTTATACCTCAACCATCAAGTAAGAATCATAATCAATATAAAGTAGCATAAATTAATTTAATTGGTGGAAATTAAATTGTTGGGTTTTATGTGTCGTGCAAAAATTTGGCACGAAAAATTGAGTTATAAAAAGACATAAAATAATCAATAAAATCAATGACTATGATTATATGATAGAACAAAGAAAGTCTCGAAAGTATAAGGTAACATCGACGTTTGGATCAAAGATGTGTGCACGTGAAGTAGAGGTAGGTAGTGGGTAAATTAAAAATCTAGGTATATTTGTGTTGTACATATTTTTTGCAATTAAAAGAAATGATCAATCACAAACCATAAGAATAGTTTGAAGTTTAATATCTTGTAGTGAAACTTACTCCATTTTGTGGATATCAATTTTATAGGCATCAAAATCTTTTATTTTGTCAATACATATAATAAAGGAAGAAGTTCGCAGACTTGATAAACGGCATAAAATAAATAACATTACTTGAAGTTGTTTTCTAAAAGGTTTTAAATGAAAATGATGAAATTAATAAATGCAAAAAAAATATATTAACGTTAAAATGAAAGTAAACTGTATAAACGTAAAATTCAGAATTTGTAAAAAGAATGCAAGAAAGATAGAAGGAAACCTACCAAAAATAAACTCAAGAAAAAGTCTTAAAAAGTCACTGAAATTAGAGCGTGTGTTTCTAAAAAAATTTTTTAACTCTTTCACAGACTAAAAAATAACTGTTTCCGTCAAATATATGTCTGATAGCCGTCTTGTAAGAATCGGAACTAATTCAAATAATAATAAAAATATAATTTAATTGTCTGAAATAAATTGTTAATTATAAGAAATATTAAAATATAAAATTTAATGAAGAAAACAGAATTTAGCGTATAAATCTGATTTATCGCATAAAAGCGCGTACCAGCTCTAATTGGATTGGCACTGTGAGTGAAAAAACAAATTAAATTATGAGCAAATAAATGTAGAAAATTGAATTTTATAATTTGAAAAGGTAAAATTGATTTGAAATTAGAAATCAGAGGCTAATTTTGAAATTGGAAAGGTTTCGGTTTTCTTTAGGTAATATGTAATGTTTCGTGAAACTTAGGTTAGTGGACCTTAGGATAGGATTGAATTGATAATGATTGTTGATAATTATTGAATTGATGAAGAATGACTATGATTATAAATGTTGATGATGAGTTTTGATGAAAATGTATGACAAAGAGAATTGCTGATGATATGTGATGAATGATGCTTATAAAGAGTTGGATTAGTGTAAATTTGTTGAGATTGTAATTTTGGATTAAAAGTTGTTGATTTTGTTGAACTATGAGTGGAAGAGATGGAAAATTAAGTGAAATATCTGTGGAAATGCTTGAAGTATATGTGAGTAGTAAATTGTAGTGTGTAGTAGTATTTTGATAATCATTTTGAGTATGTTTGAATTTGGTTTTGGTTGACGTTTGGAAAAATAGAGAACCATGTCATTTTTTGGTAAAATCTTGTTTTTAATAAACTTTGACAAAGCATAACTTGGCCTCCGGACCCTCAATTTTGACGAAACTTAATTTAAATGAAAATTGGGTCCGAGACCTTTAGGACTTTTGAAGAACGGGTGGAAATATTTTAAAACAAAAAAGTTATGTATCTTTAAAGTTTGGGGCAAAAATCTAAAATTCTGCCCCTTTTAAAATTTTCTAGGGTTTTCAAGGCATGCATACGCGGACAATGCATGCGACGTGGGGATTGGCTGCTGCCAACCACTCTTGTGTACCCAACACTGGCATGCGTACATGAGAATGTCGTTTTTATAGCCATGCAAACGCGACTTGTAACACACAACACAGCAACCCTTTTTTGTTTTAAGTGTCCACGTACGCAAACGTAGCTCGCATACGTGGTGCGAATTTTGAATGCCACAAACTAACCGAAAAGTGAACCGGATCATACGAAGTAATAACTTAGGTGAGTGAGTGTCGATCCCATGAGGATTAATGGACTAAGTAACAACAGTTGAGTGATTAAGCTAGTCAGACGAGCTAAATTGAGTGGTTTGGATTCAAATAGCATAAACGGTAAGTGCACCGGGTCGTACCAAGCAATACCTCAGGTGAGTGAGGGTCGATCCCACGAGAATTGATGGACTGAGCAACAATGGTCGAATGATGTCTTAGTCAGGAAAGCAGAAAGTGATGTTTTGAAGGTTCAAAAGCATTAAACAGTACTTCAGAAAGTAAGAAAGCATATAAAAGGATTGGTGTGAAATATATGGGAGAAAATAGTTAAGGGTTCAGAGATGTTTATTCTTCCGGATTAAGTTTTCTTACCAACTAATTTAATCATGCAAGATTCATTTCATGGCAAACTGTCAATGACTAAACCCCAATGTCTTGTGATTTAGTCTCCTCTAACCTAGTTAACCGCCAATGTCTTGGTCACTTAATTTCGACTAGAGGGTCAAGTTCAATTCTAGTTTATGGCCACAAAAACCCTAATTACTTAAAGCTAAGAGGATTATATGTCATGTATCCTGATTAGTTCAAGTAATTAACGATTTAGGAGGAATTTACTTTCAAGCTGTTGTTTAGGTGAGATATCTCTTCCAAGAATCACAAGAATGTATATAGAATAAAGGTTATTGTTCCGATCTACCCAGATTCATAAAATGAAGAACGAAAGTAATCCTTAAAACTGAATCAATACATTAATTAAAATAGAACAGTAATAGTCATAATCCATAGAAATAAACAGAACTCCTAACCTTAACCGAGGAGGTTTAGTGGCTCATGCTTTAGAGAGAAAACTAGGGTTCAGAAAATGTGAAAGTGCGGAAGTGAGAAGATGAGAAGAGATCCCTCCCCCCGAAGGGTGAATCTTTTCCTTTTTATATCTAACCTAATTTGATTTGAAATTAAAATAAAATAATAAATTTTAAACCTAAAAGATTTTGTTTGTAAATAAAAATTACAGAAATAAAAGATAAAACAATAATTAAAAGCTAAATCAAACTAAAGATGTTCCAAGAGTGAAGGTGGATCCGGATTGCTTGGCGCTAAACGCCACACGCCACAATGTGGCATTTGGCGCCTGTGAGGGCAGAAAGCTCCTTGTGGATTTTGAGTTCCTAGCATTAAACGTCAGTTGGGCGTTTAGTGCCCTTGATGGACAGCTCCAATTATTCTCTTTCTTACACAAAACTCTGCCAAACTTGTCCGAACTTTACCTGAAATAACTAAAACACTAAAACAACTTAAAGTAGCATCCAAAGAGAATTTTAACACTAAAATATGATTAAACTCAATAAATTCTAACGTAAAATAAACAGAAAATAGGGTAAAGATGCTCATGCATCACAACACCAAACATGAACTGTTTCTTGTCCTCAAGCAACTAAAAGTAATATAGGTGATGAGCAGATATTTTATACGCTTTTTGGCATCATTTTAATATAGTTTTTAGCATGTTTTGTTTAATTTTTATTAAGTTTTCATAGGTTTTAGTATTAAATTCACATTTATGGATTCTACTTTGAGTTTTTGTGTTTTTGTGTAATTTCAGGTAATTTTTGGCTGAAATTGAGGAGCTGGAGCAAAAGTCTAATTCAGAGACAGAGAAAGCACTGCAAATGCTGTCTGGATCTGACCTCTTTGCACTCAGAAGAGCGTTTCTGGAGCTACAGAAGTTCAAATAGAGCATTCTTAATGGCTATAGAAAGCTGACTTCCAGATCTTTCCAGCAATATATAATTGTCCATACTTTGCTTCAAAATAGAAGGGCCAAAATGGGCATCCAACGCCAGCCTCCTACCCTATTCCAGGCATCCAGCGTCCAAAGTGGGAGACCAGCATCCAAACGCCCACAGAGGACCCCTAGCCAGTGTTGAACACCCTAGAGGCCTCCTAGCACGTGAATCTCATAAAATCTCAGGCCAAATACTCACCAAGTGGGCCCCAGAAGAGGATTTTAGCCCTAAAAGACTCTTTTACCCTTTCTTATGTAATCCTTAGTTATTAGTTTAGTATTTAAAGAACTTTTACACTTCTCATAAGGGAGACACACACCATATTTCATTTAACATTATGTTTTCTATCAGTATGAGTTTCTAAACATCCTAGGTTGAGGGGAGGAGCCCTGCTGAGTTTTATGGATTAATAAAAGTATTACTGTTTCTTTTCAATCCGTGTTTGATTCAATTCTAAGATGTATATTCGTTCTTCAACTTGATAAATGGGATGATCCATCACAATCAGCTCTGTTCTTCATAGTAAGATCGCGTGCCTAACAACCACCTGTGTTCTTTGATGAGCGGATAATTTATACGCTTTTTGGCAGTGTTTTTACATAGTTTTTAGTATGATTTGATTAGTTCTTAGTATATTTTTATTAGTTTTTAAATAAAAATCATATTTTTGGATTTTACTATGAGTTTGTGTATTTTTCTGTGATTTCAGGTAATTTCTGGCTGAAATTGAGGGACCTGAGCAAATTCTGATTCAGAGGCTGAAAAAGGACTGCAGATGATGTTGGATTCTGACCTCGCACTCGAAATGGATTTTCTGGAGCTACAATAGTCCAAATGGTACGCTCTCAATTGCGTTGGAAAGTAGACATCCAGGGCTTTCCAGCAATACATAATAGTCCATACTTTTCCCGAGTTTAGATGACGCAAACTGGTGTTCAATGCCAGCACTCTGCCCTATTCTGGTGTTAAACGCCAGAAACAGGTTACAAGTTGGAGTTAAACACCCAAAACAGGTTACAACCTGGCGTTTAACTCCAGAAACAGCCTAAGCACGTGTAAAGCTCAAGTCTCAGCCCCAGCACACACCAAGTGGGCCCCAAAAGTGGATTTCTGCACTATCTATCATAGTTTACTCATTTTCTGTAAACCTAGGTTACTAGTTTAGTATTTAAACAACTTTTAGAGATTTATTTGGTACTTCATGACATTTTAGATCTGAAATTTGTACTCTTTGACGGCATGAGTCTCTAAACTCCATTGTTGGGGGTGAGGAGCTCTGCTGTGTCTCGATGAATTAATGCAATTATTTCTGTTTTCTATTCAAACACGCTTGTTTCTATCTAAGATGTTCATTCGCACTTCAATATGATGGATGTTATGATCTGTGACATTCATCACCATTCTCAACCTATGAACACGTGACTGACAACCACCTCCGTTCTACCTTCGATTGAATGAGTATCTCTTGGATTCCTTAATTAGAATCTTCGTGGTATAAGTTAGAATCCATTGGCAGCATTCTTGAGAATCCGGAAAGTCTAAACCTTGTCTGTGGTATTCCGAGTAGGATTCAGGGATTGAATGACTGTGACGAGCTTCAAACTCACAAGGGTTGGGCGTAGTGACAGACACAAAAGGATCAATGGATCCTATTCCAGCATGAGTGAGAACTGACAGATGATTAGCTGTGCGGTGACAGTGCACCTGGACCATTTTCACTGAAAGGACAGATGGTAGCCATTGACAACAGTGATCCACCAACACACAGCTTGCCATAGGAGGAACCTTGCGTGCGTGAAGAAGAAGACAGGGGGAAAGCAGAGATTCAGAAGATAAAGCATCTCCAAAACTCCAACATATTCTCCATTACTGCATAACAAGTATTTAATTCATGCTCTTTTATTTTTGCAATCCAAACTAATAATTATAATTGATTTCCTGGCTAAGGAATACAAAATAACCATAGCTTGCTTCAAGCCGACAATCTCCGTGGGATCGACCCTTACTCACGTAAGGTATTACTTGGACGACCCAGTGCACTTGCTGGTTAGTGGTACGAGTTATGAAAAGTGTGATTTACAATTCGTGCACCAAGTTTTTGGCGCCGTTGCCGGGGAGTGTTCGAGTTTGGACAACTGACGATTTATTTTGTTGCTTAGATTAGGAAAAATTTTTCTTTTTGGTTTAGAGTCTTCTATTATTGTTTTTGGTTGAAATTTTTTTTAAATCCTTATTTTCTCTTTTTTAATTTTTTTCGAAAATTTTATAAACTAAAAATTGAGTTTTTCTGTTTGAGTTTATCTTCATATTTTAAGTTTGGTGTCAATTGCATGTTTTTATTTTCTTTTAAATTTTTGAATTTGTGTTCATTGTTCTTTCTTGATCTTCAAGTTGTTCTTGTTTATTTTCCTTGTTTGATCTTTAGTTTTTCTTGTTTTGTGATTTTTCTTGTTTTTCTTGTGCATTTTCGAATTATTAGTATCCAAAAAAAATATTTTATACCTTAAATACCTTTATTAAAACACTTTAAATTTATAACTCAATTGGCTAGAGCGTTGTGTTTATGTAATTGGGAATTTTCCTTTTAAAACTTTTTCAAAAAAAAATTAATTTTTCTTTGATTAAATCTCATGTCAAACTTTTAAGTTTGGTGTTCTTTTTATGTTCTTGTGAGTCTTCAAAGTGTTCTTGAGGCTTCTTTGTGTTTTGATCTTAAAACCTTTAACTTTGGTGTTCCTTGGTGTTTTCCCTCCAAAGCTTTCGAAAAACAAGGAGCATTAGATCTAAAAATTTTAAGTCTTGTGTTATTTTATTGTTTTTCTCTTTCCTCATTAAATTCAAAAATATCTTTTCTCTTTAATTTAAATTGAATTTTCGAAAATTACTTTTAAAAATTCAGATTTTTATTTTAAAAATCAAATCTTTTCAAAATTCAAAATCTTTTTCAAAAATCATATCCAAAGTTTTTCAGATCTTCTCAATTAAGCAATTATTTTCACTTTCAAATTTATTTTTCTCTAAGTTTTCGAAATTTACATTTTAAATTCTAATTATTTTATTTTATTTTATCTTATTATTTTTATTTATCTTAATAATTTGGTTTGTTCTACTTCAATAAAATAAAAACAAAAATATATTTTCTTTGCAATTCATCTCAATTCCATTTTATCCATCATGGATCTAAGTGCAAATGAACAGTCCAGAAGGACTTTGGGATCATATGCTAATCCCACTACTACTGCATATGGGAGTAGCATCTGTATACTTCCCATCAAAGCAGACAGTTTTGAGCTAAATCCTCAGCTCATTGTCATGGTGCAGCAAAACTGCCAGTATTCCGATCTTCCACATGAAGAACCTTGACGTGGCAAAAATTGGCTAATTAAGAATTGATATAATTTGTGCGTTGCAAGTATAGTTCTTAACCAACTAGAAATCCGCTTATCAATTTAGAAAGGTTGTCACAAAAATTAAAATTAAAATACTGGGAGTATGAATCCCAGGTCGTCTCCCAACGAGTTGCAGAAAGATGTGCTACTTTATTAATCAGATATTTTCAGAAAGAGTTTGAGTTGAATAAACAGGAAATTAAATTGGGAAAATTAAGTAATTTAAATAAAAGCCTTGACTGGGAGTAGATTAGTTGGAAGCCCTATTCTTGTTGCAGTACTCTCAAGATTAATTGATAATTGAAGGTCGTTCTATTTAGTTATCCCTTACTAAATAAGGAAAAGTCAAACAAGTTGGAATGATGTTTCTACTCACAAGTCCCAATCCGCTTACTTGGAAGGATTGGCGTTAGTGACTAGAGAGCCATCCAACAATGAACCCAATTACAATCTCTCTTTTGACTATTCCAACTCAAGGGTTCCTTTCAATCAACTCCCCATCAAGTTAGGGAACTACTCGCTCATTGTGATTATGGAACACATAACATAGAAAAGGGAACTAATGAAAGACATGATAAATAAAACTCAAAGGAATCAATTAAAAATAAAAATAACTCTTGTATTAATAAATTCTAAAATAATTCAATAATAAAATTGAGTAAATTAAAGGACATGGAAGAGTAAAGCCAAGTAAAGAAAACGAACTAGAATGACAAAGTCTTGATGAGGTAATAACTCTTCTCGATATCCCAATGCAAAGAACAATAGAAAATAAAAATCCTAAGAACTATGAATGTGTAGAGAGAAAAACCTAGAGGAGGAGTAAACTAGATCTAAAAACTAAAACTGTGTAGAATGAATATTGTTTTTGGTTTTTGCATGTTCTCTGGCTCTAGTCTGCCTTTCCGGGCCAAAAACTGGGTCAAAACAGGGCCCAAAATCGCCCCCAGCGAATTTTGCAGATTATGCAGATCGCCCATGTCACGCGATCGTGTCATTCATGCGGACGCGTCATGCGGCGTTTTACTTTGCCACGCGGGCACGTCGTCCACACCTCCGCGTCACTTGTGCTATTCCAATCCGCGCGGTCGTGTGAGCCATGCGGCCGCGTCACTGCGATTTCCTCTCTTCCGCGCGGTCGCATGAGCCATGCGGCCGTGTCACTTCTCGCTGGTCATCTCCTTAATTTCTTGTGTTCCTTCCATTTTTGCAAGCTTCCTTTCCAATCTTCAACTCATTCATGCCCTATAAAGCTTGAAACACTTAACACACAGATCACGGTATCGAATGGAATAAAGGAAAATTAAAATACATAATTAAAAGTCTCTAGGAAGCAAGTTTTCAATCATGTAATAATTTTAGGAAGGAAATATAAATGCATGCTAATCATATGAATAAGTGGGTAAAGATCATGATAAAACCACATAATTAAACACATTATAAACCATAAAATAGTGGTTTATCAACCTCCCCACACTTAAACATTAGCATGTCCTCATGCTTAATTGAAGGACATAAAATAAATGAGTAGGAACATGTAAAACTCATGCAATGCAATGCAACCTATATATATGAATGCAACTATATGATTTTTGTCCACTTAATCAATAATAAATAAGCTCTTCAAAACAATTACAAATCAAATTCCACTAATTCAATTCTCATGCAGTAAGAACAGATAAAGATGCAAGAAGGTAGCTCATGAAAGCAGGGAATATAGAATTTTAAGCATTAAACCCTCACTGATGATGTATGTACGCTCTAATCTCTCTAGTGTAAAGGGCAATCACTCTATCCTTTTCTAATCATGCTTTCTAATTTTTGTTCTTCTCCTAATCAATCAACAACATTTGATATACCAATGCAAACACCATGAGGTCTTTTCAAGGTTGTAATGGGGCCAAGGTAATGGTAAGGATACATATATGGCTAAGTAAGCTTATAAACTGAATCTTTAATTAACCCAAGCTTTAACATACCTATATATATTCTATATAACTTTAGAATTCATACCTAGCTACCCAGAATTTCTCTTTCACATTCCATACTCATGTATCAACTTTTATTTTAATTTTATCATACATGCATTGACCTTTGAATTCTTAACTTAACGTTGGGGTAATTTTGTCCCCTTATTTATTTATTAAATATTTTGATTTTTTTTATATAAGCATAAAAATAAACATAGCTTATCAATGCACATAGATTTTTAATTCATATAGTTTCACATGAGTAGGTATCCAAATTCCCATGGCATTCTGGATGTGTCTTGGGAGGTTCAGAGGCTGGTCTGTAAGGATGCACCATAGTAGGACGGCCATGTCTGCAGTGAAGGAGGACTCGTGAGTGCTCGGAAAGACGTAATGGGACATGATCTGTGCTCATACGCGAGCCTCCAAGGTAAGTGCTGAAGCCGAAATTCCCTTAGGGCGGGTACGATGGTAACCGTAGATCCATCGGCTGCCAGGTAGTGCGATAACTCTGAGAACAGCGTCCCAGTCAAATTGGTACATCTTGCACTTGAGTGCGGCTTCTTGAAAGGTGTCCAAACCTTCTGGAATAGGGGGAAGACCTAGAGCTTTTTGAATGGTCTCTTCTGTAATGGGGACTTATTTCTGACGAACAAAGACAGACTGTAGGGTTGGCAGGTGGAAGTTAGAGTAGAACTCCACTACCCAAGAAAGATTGACCTGCCTCGGCTGTCTCTGTAGGAAACCCCATTGTATTTGTGCAATTTGCGGCTCAACAAAGGTAGCGATATGGTTTGGAAAATCATGCAGTGTCCTTTGCTGGGAAGGCTTTTTCTTTATCATCAACCCTTATAATCCTCTTAAGTCTCTTTGTGGAGGGTTTAACCGCAGTTGAAGAGGGTTCTGCTACTAATGTTCTTTTTGTTCCTCTTCTTGCTGTTGATTTGGGAGTAGCTTTCTCTTTTTCTTTCTTGGAGGCCATTCTGAAAAAAGGGGAGAGAAAGTAAATTAAATTCAAAGAGATAGAGCAAGGAAGAGAACGGAAAATGGTGGTTATGAATGCACATAAAAAGGTAAATGATGTTATCACATGGTCAAGACTACATGTGAAAAGTCATCAATGGAAAATAGTTAGTGCATATGATGACAAGTGAATGCAAGGTGTTTATTGGCATGCTGGCAAAGGCATGAGTAGCATAGATCAAGCATCACTCGTAACAAACCATCACATTTGTATTGACAATTATTTATAACGAATAAAATATAAAAGGAGTTTTGTGAAAAACGGGCATTTAATAGTAGAGTAGAATAACGGAGAAAAGTGCAAAATGCCATATGGACTTTTTCACAAACACATAGCATGCATGGTGAAATAATGTATGAAAAGTATTAAATTGAACATGCAAGCAACCCTTTAAAAAGTAATATATAATTGTTAAACAAATTTAGAACAATCCACAAGCATATAATGAGAAATAATGACTCAAATAAATATCTAACACCAAGTAAAAAGGAAGAAAACATGAATAATGAAAGTAAAAAGAAAAGAAAAAAAGATAACATAGAAAAATAAGAAGAAAAATAAAAAAGTAAGGAGAGAAGAAGAAAAAAGAAAACCTTGTTGATGGGGGAGAGAGAGAGAGTGAGGGTGTAAAAAGTGAGAAAGAAGGAAGAAGGAAGAAGGAAGAAGGAAGAAGGAAGAAGGAAGAAGGGAGGAGGAAGAAATAAGGAGGGAAAAGAGAAAATAGGATTTGAGGAGAAAAAGATAAGATAAGTGGCAAATCAGGGAAGCTGTGCGGCGCAATCGACGCGGTCGCGTGGGGCACGCGGTCACGCGACTTGCGCTGATACTGATTGACGCGGTCGCGTCGGTCACGCGGTCGCGTGACCCGTTTTATGCCACTGGCGCGAGGGCAGCCTCGCACTCGCACAACTCTCTGTTCAAAATCATTAATTGCCAAATATTGGGTGACGCGATCGCGTGGGGCATGCAATCGCGTGAGTGGTCATTAGAAGGATATGACGCAGTCGCATCGGTCACGCGGCCGCATGGGAAGGATTGTGTGTTCAGCACCAATCCAGCACCACTCTAGCACAACTTTCGGGCGTGCACCCTTTTGTCGTCGAATTCTAGGGCACGCGGCCGCGTGGGTCACGCGGTCGCGTGGGAGGCCAATATTCCCATGTGACGCGGACGCGTCGGCGACGCGGTCGCGTGGGGCAATTTGTGCCATTGGCACGCCTCCAGCCACGCTCCTGCATGACTCTCTGTTTGTTTTTTATTTTCTCCCATCTCCTTGCGAAGCGGACGCGTCAGTGATGCGGTCGCGTCGCGTAACATTTTTTTTCAATTAAAAATAAAGGTATGTAAATGCAAATTCACGAAATGTACTAAAAAAGAGAAGAGTTATTAAATAGAAAAACTAAAAATAAAGAAAAGAACGATCATACCATGGTGGGTTGTCTCCCACCTAGCACTTTGCTTTAACGTCCGTAAGTTGGACGCTCCATTAGCTCAATCTTCGGCTATATAAGGATCTTCCAAGAGGAAGATCTCAAGCTCCTTGTTTTTTTGCATCCGCTCTCCATGGTACAGCTTTAAACGATGTCCATTAACTTTGATAAGTTCAGAGCTGGAAGGATGGCTTAGGTGATAAACTCCGTACGGTTCGGCCTTCTCTACTCTGTATGGACCATCCCATCTTGATCTCAACTTGCCTGGCATGAGCCTCAGTCGAGATTTGTAAAGGAGGACTAAGTCTCCAGGTTTAAACTCTTTTCTCTTAATGTGCTGATCATGTACAGCCTTCATCTTCTCCTTGTATAGTCTTGAATTCTCATAAGCTTCTAGGCGAAGGCTTTCCAATTCTTGTAGTTGCAATTTCCTTTCCGCTCTGGCTTCCTCAATTCCCATGTTGTACTCCTTTTCTGCCCAAAAGGCTTTGTGCTCGACTTCAACAGGGAGATGACAAGCCTTTCCATAAACTAAGCAAAAAGGACTCATCCCAATGGGTGTCTTGTATGCGGTCCTATACGCCCAAAGTGCATCTTGTAGCCTGGTGCTCCAATCTCTTCTATGAGGTTTGACTATCTTCTGCAAGATATGCTTTATCTCTCTGTTTGACACCTCGGCTTGCCCATTAGTCTGAGGATGGTATGCTGTTGTAACCTTATGAATTATTCCATGCTTCTTCATTAATCCTGTTAGTCTCCTGTTACAAAAATGGGTGCCTTGATCGCTCACGATTGCTCGTGGTGATCCGAAGCGACAAATAATGTGGTTTCTCACAAAGGAAATAATAGTGTTAGCATCATCAGTGCGGGTAGGAATTGCTTCCACCCATTTGGAAACATAATCCACAGCTAACAATATATAAAAATAACCATTAGAATTTGGAAATGGACCCATGAAGTCAATGCCCCAAACGTCAAAAATTTCACAGAAAAGCATAATTTGTTGAGGCATTTCATCCCTCCTGGATATATTACCAAATTTTTGGCATGGAAAACAAGATCTACAAAATTCAGCAGCGTCTTTAAAAAGTATAGGCCACCAGAATCCACAGTCTAAGATTTTTCTAGCTATTCTTTGAGGGCCAAAATGTCCTCCACTCTCAGATGAGTGACAGGTCTCTAAGATGGACTGGAATTCTGATTGAGGCAGACACCTTCTAATTACCTGGTCAGCGCCACATCTCCATAAATATGGGTCATCCCATATATAATATTTAGACTCACTTTTCAGCTTGTCTCTTTGATGCTTAGAAAAGTTTGGAGGAAAAGTGCGGCTAACTAGATAATTAGCTACAGGTGCATACCAAGGGACTACCTCGGATACTGCTTGCAGGTTATCAAATAGGAAATTATCTGCTATAGGAGTGGGGTCATCTGAAATGTGCTCAAGGTGACTCAAGTGGTCTGCCACTAAATTCTGGTTATGGTCAGGCTCTGGGTTGTTTGGAGCTGGCAACAATGGGAAAGCACTGTCATTGTCCTCTGAGAATGTCCCCACACTTGGACCTTGTCCTGTGTGCTTCTCTTCTAACTCCTCCTGGTGAACTTCAGCCACGGTTTCATCTATAATGTCACACTGGAAGATAGAATGATCTTCTGAAGGGTGCTTCATAACTCGATTCAGATTGAAACTTACTAATCGGCCATCTATTTCAAAAAAGTATGTTCCTGAAAAAGCATCCAATTTGAACTTAGATGTCTTTAGGAATAGTCTTCCAAGTAGGATTGATGATGGCTTCTCTGAGTCATTTTGGGGTATCTCCAGAATATAAAAATCAGTGGGGAATGTGAGTCCTTTAATGTCCACTAATACATCTTCAGTAACTCCAACCACTGTAATAATGCTCTTATCTGCTAACACAAAACGAGTTGCCGACCTTTTTAAGGGAGGGAGCCTCAAGATATCATATATAGACAAAGGCATTATACTCACACATGCTCCTAAATCACACATGCAGTCAGAAATTATCACACCACCAATATTACAATTAACTATACAAGGACCTGGGTCACTACACTTTTCAGGTAAACCTCCCATTAAAGCAGATATGGAACTACCTAAAGGAATAGTTTCTAATTCATTAATTTTGTCTTTATGTATGCATAAATGTTTTAGAAACTTTGCATATTTAGGTACCTGTTGAATAACATAAAAAAGAGGAACAATTACCTCAACCTTTTTGAATATCTCTACCATTTTGGGATCAGGTTCCAGCTGCTTCCTGGGCTTCCTTGCAAGTTGTGGAAATGGGATAGGAGTGGTGTCTCCTGCAGTATCTGCACCCTGTGATGCTTCCTCCTGTGGTTGAACTTCTTCTTTTTCAGCTATGTCCTGTATGTCCTCTTCCTCTTCAGCATCTTCTATTTCCACTACCTCTTCAGCTGAGGCATGTTCTGGTAGGCTTGGCTCCTCTTGATTCCTCTCTTGCAGTGTGGTTCCGGACCTCAGGGTGATGGTATTAATGCCACCCTTGGGATTGGGTAATGGTTGAGAGGGGATTCTACTGGAGCTCAAAGGCTGGTTATTGGAGTTATTCATTGATCCAATCTGTGAGACAAGAGCTTGCAAAGTAGCGTTCAGACCATTTAGAGTGGCATTAATGTTATTTTCCATGGTCTGTTGTCTCCGATCAATGGATTGTAGTAAATCATCATTAGAAGATGAGGAAGGATAAGTAATTTGAGAGGTCTACTGTTGGGTATTCTGTGGTCCTTGGGACTGTCTCAGGTGAGATGCTCTGTAAGGCTGGTTCTGGTTCTGCTGCTTGTTGTTGTTATTATTCCACCTCTGATTTTCCTGATTATCTCTGCCTCCTCTATTATTGTTGTCCCTCTAATTCTGGTTAGAATTGTCCTGCCATCCATGGTTGTAATTGCCACCTTGATTGTACCCTTGGTTGGGGCGGTCATAGAAGTTATGAGTGGCTGCTACAATGTTGTCTTCCTGCTGGAGCTGCGGACACTCATCAATATAGTGGCTATAATCAGCACAGATTCTGCAAACTCTCTGTGGGACTAACTGTTGGTTTTGCTGTGGTGGAGAAGGTTGAGCTTGCTGAACTTGTTGTTGATTCAATTGCATCTGCTTCAGCAAATTGGTCATTTCATAGATACTCTGAGTCAGAGCAGTAGTCTCTTTGCTAGAGGATACTTCTACAACGACTTTTGAACGGCCTTATTTCTGCCTGTGATTCCGAGTAGATTCAGCTAAGTCGCTGATCAATTGCCATGCCTCATCAGTGGTCTTGTACTTTTTCATAGACCCATTGCTAGCACTTTCCAATGTGGTCTTATCTTGGGGCCTCATGCCTTGTGTGATGTAACCGAGTAATACTATCTTGTCAATCATATGGTGGGGGCATGCTTTCAGAAGATTATTGAAGCGCTCCCAGTATTCATAGAGAGTCTCAGATTCATCCTAAACAATCATGGAAATGTCTTTCCTCAGTTTATCAATAACTTCAGCTGGAAAGAATTTTTCCAAGAATTCTCTTCTCAGTGTATCCCAGTTGGATACAGTTGCTGCTGGTTGAGTGTAGTACCACTCTCTTGCCTTCCCCTCAAGAGAAAATGGGAAAGCTTTCAGCAAAATGGAAGTTTCATCTGCACCATCACGCCTGACAGTAGAACAGGCTGCTTGAAAATCTCTCAGGTGCTTGATAGGCTCTTGAGCAGGCAAGCCATGAAACTTGGGCATCAAATTGAGCAGTGCGGTCTTTATTTCAAAGTCTGTGGCCACCGCTGAATGATGCGCTTGAAATGGTTGCATTGTAAAATCAAGGGCTCCAGCCTCCTGGATAGTAACTCTCCTAGCTGCTGCCATGTTACCTGCACGTAAATCAGCCAAATCAGTAGAACGGGTGCGGGTTTCTTTCTCAAGTGACGTTTCAGATCCGCCCTCAGAGAGGACTAACCGACGTCGAGCTTGCCTTATTCGTGAAATAGTTCTTTCAATCTCAGGATCGAATACTAGCAAGCTTGGATCAGGAAGTGAACGCGTCATCTAACGAAAGAAACAAGCAGCTCATGGTAGCAAGATAAAATAAAATACAAATAAATAGAATCCAATTAGTAACTTTAGCACTCTATTGCAACTCCCCGACAACGGCGCCAAAAAGTGACGTGGCAAAAATCGGCTAATTAAGAATTGATATAAGTTATGCGTTGCAAGTATAGTTCTTAACTAACCAGAAATCCGCTTATCAATTTAGAAAGGTTGTCACAAAAATTAAAATAAAAATACTGGGAGTATGAATCCTAGGTCGTCTCCCAACGAGTTGCAGAAAGGTGTGCTACTTTATTAATCAGATATTTTCAGAAAGAGTTTGAGTTGAATAAACAGGAAATTAAATTGGAGAAATTAAGTAATTTAAATAAAAGCCTTGACTGGGAGTAGATTAGTTAGAAGCCCTATTCTTGTTGCAGTACTCTCAAGATTAATTGATAATTGAAGGTCGTTCTGTTTAGTTATCCCTTACTAAATAAGGGAAAGTCAAACAAGTTGGAATGATGTTTCTACTCACAAGTCCCAATCCGCTTACTTGGAAGGATTGGCATTAGTGACTAGAGAGCCATCCAACAATGAACCCAATTACAAACTCTCTTTTGAGTATTACAACTCAAGGGTTCCTTTCAATCAACTCCCCATCAAGTTAGGGAACTACTCGCTCATTGTGATTATGGAACACATAACATAGAAAAAGGAACTAATGAAAGACATGATAAATAAAACTCAAAGGAATCAATTAAAAATAAAAGTAACTCTTGTATTAATAAATTTTAAAATAATTCAATAATAAAATTGAGTAAATTAAAGGACATGGTAGAGTAAAGCCAAGTAAAGAAAATGAACTAGAATGACGAAGTCTTGATGAGGTAATAACTCTTCTCGATATCCCAATGCAAAGAACAATAGAAAATAAAAATCCTAAGAACTATGAATGTGTAGAGAGAAAAACCTAGAGGAGGAGTAAACTAGATCTAAAAACTAAAACTATGTAGAATGAATGTTGTTTTTGGTTTCTGCATGTCCTCTGGCTCTAGTCTTCCTTTCCGGGCCGAAAACTGGGTCAAAACAGGGCCCAAAATCGCCCCCAGCGAATTCTGCAGATTATGCAGATCGCGCATGTCACGCGATCACGTCATTCATACGGACGCATCATGCGGCGTTTTGCTTTGCCACGTGGGCGCGTCGTCCATGCCTCCGCGTCACTTGTGCTATTCCAATCCGCGCGGTCGCGTGAGCCATGAGGCCGCGTCACTTCTCGCTGGTCATCTCCTTAATTTCTTGTGTTCCTTCCATTTTTGTAAGCTTCCATTCCAATCTCCAACTCATTCATGCCCTATAAAGCCTGAAACACTTAACCCACAGATCACGGCATCGAATGAAATAAAGGCGAATTAAAATACATAATTAAAAGTCTCTAGGAAGCAAGTTTTCAATCATGTAATAATTTTAGGAAGGAAATAAAAATGTATGCTAATCATATGAATAAGTAGGTAAAGATCATGATAAAACCACACAATTAAGCACATTATAAACCATAAAATAGTGGTTTATCAAACCTACTGAGTTTCTGGCACAATTCTTGCAAATTGCTGACACAGTACGTGACAAGGAGGTAGGTCAGGATGTATACAGACTGTTACTGTTTCCGTTTGCTATAAAAGATCATGCTATAAGGTGGTTAAATAACCAACCCACAGCAAGCATAAGGACATGGAAACAGTTATCAGACAAATTCCTGAATCAATATTTTCCTCCAAAAAGGATGACACAGCTAAGGCTGGACATCCAAGGCTTTAAACAAGAGGATAATGAATCCTTTATAACGCTTGGAAGAGGTACAGAGGGATGCTAAGGAAATGCCCCTCTGAAATGTTTTCAGAGTGGGTGTAATTGGACATCTTCTACTCTGGGCTTACAGAAGGAGCTCAGATGTTCCTAGACCACTCAGCTGGTGGATCTATACACATGAGGAAAACTATTGAAGAGGCTCAAGAGCTTATTGATATAGTTTCTAGAAACCAGCATCTGTACATAAGTAATGGGTGCTCCATAAAAGAAGAAGCCAAAGCAGTATCTACTGAACTTGGTCCTCCAGAACAGGTTGCTAAACTCAATCAACAATTGTGCTTTCTAACAAAACAGCTAGCAGAATTCAAGGAGATGCTACAAGACACTAAAAATGCTAATAAAAATATGGAGGCACAATTGAATCATACAAAACGACAGTTATCAAAGCAGATAACAGAAGAGTGCCAGGCAGTTCAATTAAGAAGTGAGAAAACATTAAATACCTCACATCAGAGCAGTAGAAAGCCAAGGAAAGAACAACTGAAAGAGGATGAGCAGAATATTATCCAAAATCCCTCTGAGGACAGTAAGAGCCCAGAGAGGAATAACTCTGGTGTTCAAACGCCAGAAACAGGCAAGGAGCTGGCGTTAAATGCCCAATGGAAGCTCAGTTCTGGCGTTCAAACGCCAGAAACAGGTAAGAAGCTGGTGTTCAACGCCAATCAAGCTTCTAACCCTGGAATTCAATCTCTCATGAGGGATCAGACATATACAAGTGTTGATAACAACCCCTCTAAAAAGGCTCCTCCAACCACCTCTGTAGAAAATAAACCTACAGCAACCAAGGTTGAGGAATACAAAGCCAAGATGCCCTATCCTCAAAAACTCTGCCAAGAGGAGTAGGATAAGCAATTTGCCCACTTTGCAGACTATCTTAGGACTCTTGAAATAAAGATTCCGTTTGTAGAGGCACTTGAGCAAATACCCTCTTATTCCAAGTTCATGAAAGAGATCTTGAGTCATAAGAAGGATTGGAGAGAAACTGAAAGAGTTCTCCTCACTGAAGAATGCAGTGCAGTTATTCTGGAAAGCTTCCCAGAAAAGCTTAAAGATCCCGGGAGCTTTATGATACCATGCATATTAGAGGGTAATTGCACCAAGACAGCTTTATGTGATCTTGGGGCAAGCATCAACCTAATACCTGCATCCACTATCAGAAAGCTTGGTTTAACTGAAGAAGTCAAACTAATCCGGATATGTCTCCAACTTGCTGATGGCTCCATTAAATACCCATCAGGCGTGATTGAAGACATGATTGTCAGGGTTGGGCCATTCGCCTTTCCCACTGACTTTGTGGTGCTGGAAATGGAGGAGCACAAGAGTGCTACTCTCATTTTAGGAAGACCTTTCCTAGCAACTGGACGAACTCTCATTGATGTCCCAAAGGGGGAAGTAACCCTGAGAGTCAATGAGGATGAGTTTAAGTTAAATGCTGTCAAAGCCATGTAGCATCCAACCACACCAAAAGACTGCATGAAAGTTGATCTTATTAACTCTTTAGTAGAGGAGATCAACATGGCTGAGAGTCTCGAATCAGAGCTGGAAGACATCTTTAAAGATGTTCAGCCTGATCTGGAGGATTCAGAGGAATTAAAAGAGCCTCTGAAACTTCCTCAGGAAGAGGAAAAACCTCCTAAATCCGAGCTCAAACCATTACCACCATCCCTGAAATATGCATTTCTGGGAGAAGGTGACACTTTTCTGGTAATTATAAGCTCTGCTTTAAATCCCCTGGAAGAAGAAGCACTACTTCAAGTGCTAACGACACACAAGACAGCTCTTGGGTGGTCCATAAGTGATCTTAAGGGCATCAGCCCAGCAAGATGCATGCACAAGATCCTATTGGAGGACGATACTAAGCCAGTGGTTCAACAACAGAGGCGGCTAAATCCAGCCATGAAGGAAGTGGTGCAGAAAGAGGTCACCAAGTTACTAGAGGCTGGGATTATTTATCCTATTTCTGATAGCCCCTGGGTGAGCCCTATCCAAGTTGTCCCCAAAAAGGGAGGCATGACAGTGGTTCATAATGAAAAAAATGAACTGGTTCTTACAAGAACAGTTACAGGGTGGCGCATTGATGCCAAGGCATCTTAGGCTAGTTTCACTAGCATTTTTCTGTTATTTTTAGTTGTTTTATGCATTTTCTTGAGCCTTAAGTAATCATTTGGGCCAAATAGTCATGCTTGTCTTAAATCATTCAAACATGAAGATTTTTATGCAAATTCCATGAGTTTTTAGTTATATTCCTTGAATGCTATGAATGGAAGAATTCTCATGAATTTTAGCAAGACTTTGATGCAACTGTTTGGATGATTTCAGGGAAGAAGAGGCTAGGCAAGGAAGCAACAAAATCAATAAAGGAAGCTTGAATATCACATGTGGAGTTTAAGTTCCAGTTTAAGCCTAAACTGGAGCTTAAACGCCAAAAATCATGAAGGATAAGAAATGCTGGAAATGAAGTTTAACCTCCAGTTTGACCTCAAACTGGAGGTTAAACGCCAGAATGGAAGGTCTCACCAAAGAAGCATTTCCACGTTTAACCTCCAGTTTGACCTCAAACTGGAGGTTAAACGCCAGAATGATAATGCCACTCAGGAAGGAGTTCCACGTTTAACCTCCAGTTTGACCTCAAACTGGAGGTTAAACGTGTTCGACACCTCCAGGGCTACCATTCTAAGCTTCCACGTTTAACCTCCAGTTTGACCTCAAACTGGAGGTTAAACGTGTTCGACCTCCAGGGCTACCTTTTCCATTTCCACGTTTAAGCTTCAGTTTAACCTTAAACTGAAGCTTAAACGTGTTATATGGAACAGCTTGACCATGCTTTCTTCAAACATAAATAACTTGAGCTACAAAACTCCAAATGAGGTGATTCAAAATGCATTGGAAAGAAGACATCTAGAGCTTTCCAAGCATATATGGCATGCATGGTGGATACTAAAAATTGAGGGAGAAAACAGCCCCGTAATGTGCATAGAAGAGCATAGTACCAACATGCAATCAGGCCAGCTGACCTCTTCACCTTCCATGGAGTATAACTCGAGTTGTAGAGATCCAATTGAGGTGCTTCCAGTTGCGTTAGAAAGCTGACATCCATAGCTTTCCAACGAGGTATAATAGTCTATATTTGGCATCAAATTGGCAAGGTTGACAAGAGAACAAAGTGACGACTCAAGAAAGGGGGTGCAACATTTGAGTGTAGTTTAATGGATCATTATCCTTTTTGGATCAATTATGTCACTCAGCCCTTCAAGCAAGCAAGGCCCATCAACAACACCAAATCAAGGCCACAAGAATCATCTAGAATAGTTTATTTTCATTTGATTGTAATTTGCTTTGAATTTCATTTTCATTTTGTAATTTAGGGAGCCTATTTAAAGGCCTTAGTTTCTGCATTTGAGAAGGGGGGGATTGAAGGGGAATCCAGCCCCTGAGAGGGGACTTTTACTTTCACTTTTAGCTAGTTTTCCTTTTCTTTGTAATTGAATTCAGAGCTATGATTCACTAAACCCCCTTTCATTGGGTTAGGGAGCTCTATTGTAATTCAATGAATCAATAATAGTTTATCTTCTTCTTCAATCTTTTCTCTTGAATTTTGTTAGAAAGCTTCTCGATCTAATTCCATTGAGTAGTTGTCTTGGGAAAGAAACTACTCATATTTGGAATCCTTCGGAGCCTTGGGAAAGGAATGGAGGATTCATGCTAGAGAAGCTTTCTCACAGTGGATTGGATTGGGGTTTGGATGGATATTGTGACATGTAATCCTACCAAATTGTGGTTCATGAAATTGTGTGGTATAATCAGTGATCAAGCATCATCTCTTCTTATGAACATTTAAACCAAGGGATTGGGAATTTGTTTGTTTTTAGAGAGCATTGGTGAGCCAAGGAATTGGGATCCAATCATATAAGATTGCCAAGCAAAATTCAATGAACGCATTGGTTGAGGAAGAGATAAACATGTTTTGATTCGGAGATCTCAATATCTCCTATAACCCAATGAATTCCCCAAATTCTGATTTCCACTTTTTCTTTACATCCTGCAATTAAATTCATGCAATCACCCCCATCCCCTTTAATTTCAGCAATTTAGTTTCTGCTCTTTAATTCATGCAATTTAAGATTCAGCCATTTTAATTTCTTGTCATTTACTTTTCCCGCCAATTTTACATTCCGCAATACTCATCTCAACCTTGATTCCGCTCAACTAGAACACACTTCTAATCCGAATTGCTCATTCAACCAATCCTTGTGGGATTCGACCTCACTCTATTGTGAGTTTTTACTTGACGATAACCGGTGCACTTGCCGGAAGGAATTTTGCCGATCGTGCAATTTCCTAAATCGTAGCATAACTAGATTATGTGCATCACGCATGTGTATTGCCTATAGAAGGCTCAATACAGCAAACTAGAAAGGATCATTTTCCTTTACCATTGATGAGCGGATAATTTATACGCTTTTTGGCATTATTTTTAGTATGTTTTTAGTAGAATCTAGTTACTTTTAGGGATGTTTTCATTAGTTTTTATGTTAAATTCACATTTCTGGACTTTACTATGAGTTTGTGTGTTTTTCTGTGATTTCAGGTATTTTTTGGCTGAAATTGAGGGACTTGAGCAAAAATCAGATTCAGAGGTAGAAGAAGGACTACTGATGCTATTGGATTCTGACCTCCCTTCACTCAAAGTGGATTTTCTGGGGCTACAGAACTCAAAATCGCGTGCTTCCAATTGCGTTGGAAAGTAGACATCCAGGGCTTTCCAGCAATATATAATAGTCCATACTTTGGCCGTGTTTAGATGACGCAAAAGGGCGTTGAACGCCAGTTCTATGCTGCAATCTGGAGTTAAACGCCAGAAACACGTCACAAGCCAGAGTTGAACGCCAGAAATACGTTACAAACTGGCGTTCAACTCCATGAATGACCTCTCCACGTGTAAACTTCAAGCTCAGCCCAAGCACACACCAAGTGGGCCCCAGAAGTGGATTTATGCATCAATTATTTACTTTTGTAAACCCTAGTAACTAGTTTAGTATATATAGGACTTTTTACTATTGTATTTGACATCCTGGATTGTATTTTTGATCCTGTGATCACGTTTGGGGGCTGGCCATTCGGCCATGCCTGAACCTTCATCACTTATGTATTTTCAACGGTAGAGTTTCCGCACTTCATAGATTAAGGTGTGGAGCTCTGCTGTTCCTCATGAATTAATACAAAGTACTACTTTCTATTCAATTCAACTTATTCCGCTTCTAAGATATTCATTCGCACTTCAACCTGAATGTGATGAACGTGACAATCATCATCATTCCCTACGAACGCGTGCCTGACAACCACTTTCATTCTACCTTAGATTGAATGAACATCTCTTGGATTCCTTAATCAGAATCTTCGTGGTATAAGTTAGAACCCATGGATGGCCATTCCTGAGATTCGGAAAGTCTAAACCTTGTCTGTGGTATTCTGAGTAGGATCTGAGAAGGGATGGCTGTGACGAACTTCAAACTCGCGAGTGCTGGGCGTAGTGACAGACGCAAAAGGAGGGTGAATCCTATTCTAGTATGATCGAGAACCTCAGATGATTAGCCGTGCCGTGACAGAGCATTTGGACCTTTTTCACAAGAGGATGGGATGTAGCCATTGACAACGGTGATGCCCTTACAGAAAGCTTACCATGGAAAGGAGTAAGATTGGATGAAGACAGTAGGAAAGCAGAGGTTCAGAGGGACGAAAGCATCTCTATACGCTTATCTAAAATTCTCACCAATAAATTACATAAGTATTTCTATCTTTATTTTCTGTTTATTTATTTATTATTATTCGAAAATACTATAACCATTTGATATCCGCCTGACTGAGATTTACAAGGTGACCATAGCTTGCTTCAAGCCGACAATCTCTGTGGGATCGACCCTTACTCACGTAAGGTTTTATTACTTGGACGACCCAGTGCACTTGTTGGTTAGTTATGCGAAGTTGTGAAGTTATGTTTGGACCATGGTTCTGTGCATCCGTTTTTGGTGCCATTGCCAGGGAAAGAACGAACAAATAATTTTACAACCTAATCTGAGTAACAATTTCGCATACCACGTTTTTGGCGCCGTTGCCGGGGATTGTTTGAGTTTGGACAACTGACGGTTCATCGTGTTGCTCAAATTGGGTAATTTTCTTTTTGTTTTATTTTCAAAAATTTTTTCAAAAAAATTCTTTCAAAAATTTCTCATCTGTTTTCGAAAATTATTCTAAAATTTTTTAAGAATGAATTCTAGTGTTTCATGAAGCATGTTGAAGCCTGACTAGCTGTAAAGCCATGTCTAAATTCATTTGGACTAGGGCTTCCAACCCAACATTATCAAGAGCAAGCTAGTTGTTGCTAATCCACCTGCTGCTGTTCCTGATCCACCTGATTTACATGCTAAAGCTTGACTGGCTATCAAGCCATGTCTAACCCTCAGATTGGAGCTTTAGACTAAGAGTGCAAGATTCCTGGAATTCATATTAAAAAATTTTGGAATCCTTATTTTTCTTTTTCACAAATAATTTTCAAAAAAAAAAATACAAAAAAAAACTATAAAATCATAAAAATCAAAAATATTTTGTGTTGCTTGTTTGAGTCTTGAGTCAATTTTTAAGTTTGGTGTCAAATTGCATTTTTTCTAAAATTTTTATGCATTTTTTTGAAAATTCATGCATTCATAGTGTTCTTCATGATCTTCAAGTTGTTCTTGGCCAGTCTTCTTGTTTGATCTTGATGTTTTCTTGTTTTGTGTCTTTTCTTATTTTTCATGTGCATTTTTGCATTCATAGTGTCTGAACATGAAAGATTTCTAAGTTTGGTGTCTTGCATGTTTTCTTTGCATAAAAAATTTTTCAAAAATATGTTCTTGATGTTCATCATGATCTTCAAAGTGTTCTTGGTGTTCATCTTGACATTCATAGCATTCTTGCATGCATTCATTATTTTGATCCAAAATTTTCATGCATTTCATCATTTTCATGTTTTTCTCTCTTATCATTAAAAATTCAAAAATAAAAAAAATATCTTTCCCTTTTTCTCTCATAAATTTCAAAAATTTGGATTGACTTTTTCAAAAATTTTTAAAATCTAGTTGTTTTTATGAGTCAAATCAAATTTTCAATTTAAAAATCTTATCTTTTCAAAATCTTTTTCAAAAAATCATATCTTTTTCATTTTTCTTAATTTTATCTCATAATTTTCAAAAATATCATCAACAATTAATGTTTTGATTCAAAAATTTCAAGTTTGTTACTTGCTTGTTAAGAAAGATTCAAACTTTAAGTTATAGAATCATATCTTGTGATTTCTTGTGAGTCAAGTCATTAATTTTGATTTTAAAATTCAAATCTTTTTCAAAACTAATTTCAATCATAATCATATCTTTTTAAAACATATCTTTTTCAAAAATTTGATTTTAAAATATCTTTTCTAACTTCCTATCTTCTTATCTTTTCAAAATTTATTTTCAAATTTGTTTCAACTGACTAACTAACTTTTTATTTGTTTCTTATCTTTTTCAAAACTACCTAACTAACTCTCTCTCTCTGATTTTCGAAAAATCTCTTCCCTCTTTTTCAAAAATTCTTTTTAATTAATTAATTGTTTAATTTTTAATTTTAATTTGATTTCATTCCTAATTTTCGAAAATCACTAACCCTTTTTCAAAAATTATTTTCGAAAACTTCCCCCTCTCATCTTCTTCTATTTATTTATTTATTTACTAACATCTCTTCTTCACTCACCAAAAATCCGAACCCCCTCTCTCTCTCTGAGTTCAGATTTTCTCTTCTTCTTTTCTTCTACTCTTCTTTTCTTCCACTCACCTAAGGGAACCTCTATACCTGGGCAAAAAGGATCCCTATTATTATTTTTCTGTTCCCTCCTTTTTCATATGAGCAGGAGCAAGGACAAGAACATTCTTGTTGAAGCAGATCCAGAACCTGAAAGGACTCTGAAGAGGAAACTAAGAGAAGCTAAATTACAACAATCCAGCAAGCACCTTTCAGAAATTTTCGAACAGGAAGAGGAGATGGCAGCTGAAAATAATAATAATGCAAGGAGGATGCTTGGTGACTTTACTGCACCTAATTCCAATTTACATGGAAGAAGCATCTCCATCCCTACCATTGGAGCAAACAATTTTGAGCTTAAACCTCAATTAGTTTCTCTGATGCAACAAAACTGCAAGTTTCATGGACTTCTATCTGAAGATCCTTTTCAGTTCTTAACTGAATTCTTGCAGATATGTGATACTGTTAAGACTAATGGAGTAGATCTTGAAGTCTACAGGCTCATGCTTTTTCCTTTTGCTGTGAGAGACAGAGCTAGAATATGGTTGGACTCTCAACCTAAGGATAGCCTGAACTCTTGGGATAAGCTGGTCAAGACTTTCTTAGCCAAGTTCTTTCCTCCTCAAAAGCTGAGTAAGCTTAGAGTGGATGTTCAAACCTTTAGATAGAAAGAAGGTGAATCCCTCTATGAAGCTTGGGAGAGATACAAGGAACTGACCAAAAAGTGTCCTTCTAACATGCTTTCAGAATGGACCATCCTGGATATATTCTATGATGGTCTGTCTGAATTAGCTAAGATGTCATTGGATACTTCTACAGGTGGATCCATTCACCTAAAGAAAACGCCTGCAGAAGCTCAAGAACTCAATGACATGGTTGCTAATAACCAGTTCATGTACACTTCTGAGAGGAATCATGTGAGTAATGGGACGCCTCAGAAGAAGGGAGTTCTTGAAATTGATACTCTGAATGCTATATTGGCTCAGAATAAAATATTGACTCAGCAAGTCAATATGATTTCTCAGAGTCTGAATGGAATGCAAGCTGCATCCAACAGTACTCAAGAGGCATCTTCTGAAGAAGAAGCTTATGATCCTGAGAACCCTGCAATATCAGAGGTAAATTATATGGGTGAATCTTATGGAAACACCTATAACCCCTCATGGAGAAATCACCCAAATTTCTCATGGAAGGATCAACAAAAGCCTCAACAAATCTTTAATAATGGTGGAAGAAACAGGTTTAACAATAGTAAACCTTTTCCATCATCCACTCAGCAACAGACAGAGAACTCTGAACAAAATACCTCTAATTTAGCAAACTTAGTCTCTAATCTGTCCAAGGCCACTGTAAGTTTCATGAATGAAACAAGGTCCTCAATTAGAAATTTGGAGGCCCAAGTGGGCCAGCTGAGTAAAAGGATCACTGAAATCCCTCCTAGTACTCTCCCAAGCAATACAGAAGAAAATCCAAAAGGAGAGTGCAAGGCCATTGAAATGACCATCATGGCCGAATCCAAGGAGGAAGGGGAGGACGTGAATCCCAAGGAGGAAGACCTCCTGGGACATCCAGTGATCAATAAGGAGTTTCTCTCTGAGGAACTAAAGGAATCTGAGACTCATCTAGAGACCATAGAGATTCCATTGAACCTTCTTAGGTTATTCATGAGCTCTGATGAGTATTCTTCCTCTGAAGAGAATGAGGATGTTACTGAAGAGCAAGTTGCCAAGTTCTTTGGTGCAATCATGAAGCTGAATGCCAAATTATTTGGTAATGAGACTTGGGGAGATGAACCTCCCCTGTTCACCAATGAACTAAATGCATTGGATCAACTGAGATTGCCTCAGAAGAAACAGGATCCTGGAAAGTTCCTAATACCTTGTACCATAGGTACCATGACCTTTGAAAAGGCTCTATGTGACCTTGGGTCAGGGATAAACCTCATGCCCCTCTCTGTAATGGAGAAATTGGGAATCTTTGAGGTACAAACTACTAAAATCTCATTAGAGATGGCAGACAATTCCAGAAAATAGGCTTATGGACAAGTAGAGGACATGTTAGTGAAAGTTGAAGGCCTTTACATCCCTGCTGATTTCATAATCCTAGATACTGGGAAGGATGAGGATGAATCCATCATCCTTGGAAGACCCTTCCTAGCCACAGCAAGAGCTGTGATTGATGTTAACAGAGGTGAACTAGTCCTTCAATTGAATGAGGACTCCCTTGAGTTTAAAACTCAAGGACATCCTTCTGTAAACATGAAAAAGAGGCACAGTAAGCTTCTCTCAAAACAGAGTCAACCAAAGCCCCCACAGTCAAACTCTAAGTTTGGTGTTGGGAGGCCACAACCAAACTCTAAGTTTGGTGTTGAACTCCCATATCCAAACTCTAAGTTTGGTGTTGGGGAGTCTCAACAATGCTCTGAACATCTGTGAGGCTCCATGAGAGCCCACTGTCAAGCTATTGACATTAAAGAAGCGCTTATTGGGAGGCAACCCAATTTTTATTTAATTATATTTTTTGTTAGTTATATGTCTTCATAGGTTCATGATCATGTGGAGTCACAAAAACAAATGAAAAAATTGAAGAAAAATCAAAAATAGAATCAAAAACAGCAGAAGAAAAATCACACCCTGGAGGAAGGGCTTACTGGCGTTTAAACGCCAGTAAGGAGCATCTGGCTGGCATTCAACGCCAGACAGAGCATGGATCTGGCGTTGAACGCCCAAAACAAGCAGCATCCTGGCGTTCAGACGCCAGGAATGCACACTGAGGAAAGCTGGCGCTGAATGCCAGAAACAAGTAGAGAACTGGCATTCAACGCCAGAAACATGCTGCATCTGGGCGCTGAACGCCCAGAACAAGCATCAATTCGGCGTTTAAACGCCAGAATTGCATGCCAAGGCATTTTACATGCCTAATTGGTGCAGGGATGCAAATCCTTGACACCTCAGGATCTGTGGACCCCACAGGATCAACTCAGCATCTGTGGACCCCACAGGATCCCCACCTACCACCACTCATTCTCTTCCCTCTTCTCAATGTTCATCCTCTCTTCCCAATAAACACCTTTCCCTAAAACCCTTCACCAATCACCTCAAGCTCTCTTCACCATCACCCATTCACCCCTCACATCCATCCACTCTTCCCCATAAACCTACCTCATAAACCCCACCTACCTTCAAAATTCAAAATCACTTTCCCACCCAAACCCTCCCTAAATGGCCGAACCTTAACCCCCCTCCCTTCCCTATATAAAGCCCTCCATTCTTCTTCTTTTTTACACAACACAACCCTCTCCTCCTCTTCTTGGCCGAAACACATCTCTCTCTCCCTCTCCTTCAATTCTTCTTCTTCATCATCTATTCTTTCTTTTCTTGCTCGAGGGCGAGCAATTTTCTAAGTTTGGTGTGGTAAAAGCATAAAGCTTTTTGTTTTTCCATTACCATGGCACCTAAGACCGGAGAATCCTCTAGAAAAGGGAAAGGGAAGACAAAAGCTTCCACCTTTGAGTCATGGGAGATGGAAAGATTCATCTCCAAAGCCCATCAAGACCACTTCTATGATGTTGTGGCCAAGAAGAAGGTGATCTCTGAGGTCCCTTTCAAACTCAAGAGAAATGAGTATCCAGAAATCCGACATGAAATCCAAAGAAGAAGTTGGGAAGTTCTAACAAAACCTATCCAACAAGTCAGAATTCTAATGGTTCAAGAGTTCTATGCTAATTCATGGATCACCAGGAACCATGATCAAAGTAAGAACCCGAACCCAAAGAATTATCTCACCATGGTTCGGGGGAAATACTTAGATTTTAGTCCGGAAAATGTGAGGTTGGCGTTTAACTTGCCTATGATGCAAGGAGATGCACGCCCCTACACTAGAAGGGTCAACTTTGATCAAAGGTTGGACCAAGTCCTCATGGACATATGTGTGGGAGGAGCTCAATGGAAGATTAACTCAAAAGGCAAACCGGTTCAACTTAGAAGACTGGACCTCAAGCCTGTGGCTAGAGGATGGTTGGAGTTCATCCAACGCTCCATCATTCCCACTAGCAACCGATCTGAAGTTACTGTGGATCGGGCCATCATGATTCACAGCATCATGATTGGTGAGGAAGTAGAAGTTCATGAAGTCATCTCCCTTGAAGTCTACAAAATAGCCGAAAAGTCCTCTCCCTTGGCAAGGCTAGCTTTTCCTCATCTTATTTGCCATCTATGTTACTCAGCTGGAGATTTCATAGAAGGAGACATTCCCATTGAGGAAGAGAAGCCCATCACTAAGAAAAGGATGGAGCAAACAAGAGAGCCCACTCATGGAGCTCAAGAAACACGTGAGGAAGCTCATCATCAAGAAATCCCTGAGATACCCCAAGGGATACACTTTACTCCACAGAATTTTTGGGAGCAAATCAACACCTCCCTAGGAGAACTAAGTTCCAACATGGGACAATTAAGGGTGGAACATCAAGAGCACTCCATCATCCTTCATGAAATTAGAGAAGATCAAAAAGCAATGAGGGAGGAGCAACAAAGACAAGGAAGAGACATAGAAGAGCTCAAGGACATCATTGGTTCCTCAAGAAGGAAACGCCACCATCACTAAGGTGGACTCATTCCTTGTTCTTACATTCTCTGTTTTTCGTTTTCTCTATGCTAAGTGTTTATCTGTGTTTGTGTCTTTATTACATGATCATTAGTATTAAGTGTCTATGCCTTAAAGTAGTGAATATGAATCCATCACCTCTCTTAAATGAAAAATGTTTTAATTCAAAAGAACAAGAAGTACATGAGTTTCGAATTTATCCTTGAACTTAGTTTAATTATATTGATGTGGTGACAATGCTTCTTGTTTTCTGAATGAATGCTTGAACAGTGCATATGTCTTTTAAAGTTGTTGTTTAAGAATGTTAAATATGTTGGCTCTTGAAAGAATGATGACAAAGAGACATGTTATTTGATAATCTGAAAAATCATAAAAATGATTCTTGAAGCAAGAAAAAGCAGTGAATACAAAGCTTGCAGAAAAAAAATGGAAAAAAAATAGAAAAAGAAAAAGTAAGCAGAAAAAGCCAAAAGCTCTTAAAACCAAAAGGCAAGAGGAAAAAGCCAATAGCCCTTAAAACCAAAAGGCAAGGATAAATAAAAAGGATCCCAAGGCTTTGAGCATCAGTGGATAGGAGGGCCTAAAGGAATAAAATCCTGGCCTAAGCGGCTAAACCAAGCTGTCCCTAACCAGGTGCTTGTGGCGTGAAGGTGTCAAGTGAAAACTTGAGACTGAGCGGTTAAAGTCAAGGTCCAAAGCAAAAAAAGAGTGTGCTTAAGAACCCTGGACACCTCTAATTGGGGACTTTAGCAAAGCTGAGTCACAATCTGAAAAGGTTCACCCAATTATGTGTCTGTGGCATTTATGTATCCGGTGGTAATACTGGAAAACAAAGTGCTTAGGGCCATGGCCAAGACTCATAAAGTAGCTGTGTTCAAGAATCAACATACTAAACTAGGAGAATCAATAACACTATCTGAACTTTGAGTTCCTATAGATGCCAATCATTCTGAACTTCAATGGATAAAGTGAGATGCCAAAACTATTCAAGAGGCAAAAAGCTACAAGTCCCGCTCATCTGATTGGAGCTATGTTTTATTGATATTTTGGAATTTATAGTATATTCTCTTCTTTTTATCCTATTTGATTTTCAGTTACTTGGGGACAAGCAACAATTTAAGTTTGGTGTTGTGATGAGCGGATAATTTATACGCTTTTTGGCATTATTTTTAGTATGTTTTTAGTAGAATCTAGTTACTTTTAGGGATGTTTTCAATAGTTTTTATGTTAAATTTACATTTCTGGACTTTACTATGAGTTTGTGTGTTTTTCTGTGATTTCAGGTATTTTCTGGCTGAAATTGAGGGACTTGAGCAAAAATCAGATTCAGAGGTAGAAGAAGGACTGCTGATGCTATTGGATTCTGACCTCCCTGCACTCAAAGTGGGTTTTCTGGAGCTACAAAACTCAAAATGGCGCGCTTCCAATTGCGTTGGAAAGTAGACATCTAGAGCTTTCTAGAAATATATAATAGTCCATACTTTGGCCGAGTTTAGCTGACGCAAAAGGGCGTTGAACGCCAGTTCTACGCTGCAGTCTGGAGTTAAACGCCAGAAACACGTCACAAGCCAGAGTTGAACGCCAGAAATACGTTACAAACTGACGTTCAACTCCAAGAATGACCTCTCCACGTGTAAACTTCAAGCTCAGCCCAAGCACACACCAAGTGGGCCCCGAAAGTGGATTTATGCATCAATTACTTACTTCTGTAAACCCTAGTAACTAGTTTAGTATATATAGGTCTTTTTACTATTGTATTTGACATCCTGGATTGTATTTTTGATCCTGTGATCACGTTTAGGGGCTCGTCATTTGGCCATGCCTGAACCTTCATCACTTATGTATTTTCAACGGTAGAGTTTCCGCACTCCATAGATTAAGGTGTGGAGCTCTGCTGTTCCTCATGAATTAATACAAAGTACTACTGTTTTTCTATTCAATTCAACTTATTCCGCTTCTAAGATATTCATTCGCACTTCAACCTGAATGTGATGAATGTGACAATCATCATCATTCCCTACGAACGCGTGCCTGACAACTACTTTCGTTCTACCTTAGATTGAATGAACATCTCTTGGATTCCTTAATCAGAATCTTCGTAGTATAAGTTAGAACCCATGGATGGCCATTCCTGAGATCCGGAAAGTCTAAACCTTGTCTGTGGTATTCTGAGTAGGATCTGGGAAGGGATGGCTGTGACGAACTTCAAACTCGCGAGTGCTGGGCGTAGTGACAGACGCAAAAGGAGGGTGAATCCTATTCCAATATGATCGAGAACCTCAGATGATTAGCCGTGCCGTGACAGAGCATTTGGACCTTTTTCACAAGAGGATGGGATGTAGCCATTGACAACGATGATGCCCTTACAGAAAGCTTGCCATGGAAAGGAGTAAGATTGGATGAAGACAGTAGGAAAGCAGAGGTTCAGAGGGACGAAAGCATCTCTATACGCTTATCTGAAATTCTCACCAATAAATTACATAAGTATTTCTATCTTTATTTTCTGTTTATTTATTTATTATTATTCAAAAATACTATAACCATTTGATATTCGCCTGACTGAGATTTACAAGGTGACCATAGCTTGCTTCAAGCCGACAATCTCCATTGGATCGACCCTTACTTACGTAAGGTTTTATTACTTGGATGACCCAGTGCACTTGCTGGTTAGTTATGCAAAATTGTGAAGTTATATTTGGACCATGGTTCTGTGCATCCGTTTTTGGTGCCATTGCCAGGGAAAGAACGAACAAATAATTTTACAACCTAATCTGAGTAACAATTTCGCATACCAACCATTCATAGACCAGATGCTAGAAAGACTAGCAGGTCACGATTATTACTGCTTTTTGGATGGCTATTCAGGCTACAACCAAATTGTAGTAGACCCCCAGGATCAAGAGAAAACAGCATTCACATGTCCATCTGGAGTATTTGCCTACAGAAGGATGCCATTTGGGCTGTGTAATGCACCTGCAACCTTTCAGAGATGCATGCTCTCTATTTTCTCTGACATGGTGAAAAAATTTTTGGAAGTCTTCATGGATGACTTCTCAGTATATGGAGACTCATTCAGCTCTTGTCTTGATCACCTGACACTGGTTCTGAAAAGATGCCAAGAGACTAACCTGGTTTTAAACTGGGAAAAATGTCACTTTATGGTGATTGAAGGGATTGTCCTTGGGCACAAGATTTCGAACAAGGGAATAGAGGTGGATCAAGCTAAGGTAGAGGTAATTAAAAAATTACCACCACCTGCCAATGTTAAGGCAATTAGAAGCTTTCTGGGGCATGCATGATTCTATAGGAGGTTTATAAAGGATTTTTCAAAAATCGCAAAACCTCTGAGCAACCTGCTAGCTGCTGACACGCCATTTGTGTTTAACACAGAGTGTCTGCAGGCGTTTGAAACTCTAAAAGCTAAGCTGGTCACAGCACCAGTTATTTCTGCACCAGACTGGACATTACCATTCGAACTAATGTGTGATGCCAGTGACCATGCCATTGGTGTAGTATTGGGGCAGAGGCATGACAAGCTTCTGCATGTCATTTATTATGCAAGCCGTGTTTTAAATGATGCCCAGAAAAATTACACAACCATAGAAAAAGAATTGCTTGTAGTGATTTATGCCATTGACAAGTTTAGATCATACTTAGTAGGATCAAAAGTGATTGTGTACACTGACCATGCTGCTCTTAAATATCTACTTACAAAACAGGATTCAAAACCCAGAGTCATAAGATGGGTGTTACTTCTGCAAGAGTTTGATATAGAAATAAGAGACAGAAAAGGGACAGAAAACCAAGTGGCTGATCATCTATCCCGGATAAAACTAGTAGAAGGGGGGTCCTTTCTCTCTATTGAGATCTCTGAAACCTTTCCAGATGAGCATTTGTTTGCCATTCAAGAAACACCATGGTTTGCAGACATTGCAAACTATAAAGCTTCAAGGTTCATACCCAAGGAGTACAGCAGGCAACAAAAGAAAAAATTAATTACTGATGCAAAGTACTACTTGTGGGATGAACCTTATCTCTTTAAGAGATGTGCAGACGGAATAATCCGTAGGTGTGTGCCTAGAGAAGAAGCACAAAAGATCTTATGGCATTGCCATGGGTCACAATATGGAGGCCACTTCGGAGGTGAGCGAATAGCCACCAAGGTCCTCCAATGTGGCTTCTACTGGCCTACCCTCTATAGAGATTCCCGAGAGTTTGTACGTAACTGTGACAGTTGCCAGAGAGCTGGTAATCTGCCTCATGGTTACACCATGCCTCAACAAGGAATCTTGGAGATTGAGTTGTTTGATGTATGGGATATTGACTTCATGGGGCCTTTTCCACCATCATACTCAAACATTTATATTCTGGTGGCAGTCGACTACGTATCCAAATGGGTAGAGGCCATTGCCACACCCAATAATGATACTAGGATAGTGCTGAAGTTCCTCCAGAAACATATCTTCAGCAGGTTTGGTCTCCCTAGAGCACTAATCAGTGATGGGGGCACTCACTTCTGCAATAAACAGCTTTACTCTGCTATGGTCCGGTACGGAATTAGCCACAAGGTGGCAACTCCATACCATCCACAGACAAACGGGTAAGCTGAAGTCTCTAATAGAGAACTAAAAAGAATCCTGGAACGGACTGTAAATACCCGTAGACAAGATTGGGCGAGAAGCTTGGATGATGCTCTGTGGGCTTATAGAACAGCATTCAAGACTCCTATAGGGACCTCTCCATACCAGCTTGTGTATGGTAAGGCATGTCATCTGCCCGTGGAACTGGAACATAAGGCCTATTGGGCAACTAGATTCCTAAACTTTGATGCCAGATTAGCTGGAGAAAAAAGATTGCTCCAGCTAAATGAGCTAGAGGAATTCATACTCACTGCTTTTGAAAATGCCAAGCTTTACAAAGAGAAAGCAAAAAGGTGGCATGACAGAAAGCTGTCATCTAGAGTCTTTGAACCAAGACAGAAGGTCCTGCTGTTTAACTCTAGGCTCAGGCTATTCCCCGGGAAACTGAAATCCCGGTGGAGGGGGCCATATGTGATTACAAGTGTGTCACCATATGGCTATGTGGAGTTTCAAGACATTGATTCTAATAAGAAGTTCATTGTTAATGGACAGAGAATCAAGAATTATCTTGAAGGCAACATTGAGCAAGAGTGCTCAAGGCTGAGGCTAGATTAAAAGCTCAGCAAGGTCCAGCTAATGATAATAAAGAAGCACTTGCTGGGAGGCAACCCATCCATTAGCAAAACTTTTTCTGTTATTTTATTTTATTCTATTCTTCATTTTATTTATTTTTAAATTATATAAGTTCAATATTAATAATCTTCAAGGTAAAGAATCAATTGCATAAGTTCACAGGGTTACAGAAAGATTCAGAGCACAAAACAGGAAAAAGGAGCTCACTAGCAAGAAAACGCCAGTAAGAGGTACAATTGGGCGTTAAACGCCCAAAAAAAGCATCTACTGGGCGTTTAACACCAGTAATGATACCTTTCTGGGCATTAAACGCCAGAATGGGTACCATTCTGGGCGTTTAACGCCATACTTGCAACGTTCTGGGCGTTCAGGAAAAACGCCCAGTGACAAAGGAATTCTGGCATTTAACGCCAGCCAGAAGCAACAGTTGGGCGTTAAACGCCCAAAAGAAGCTACAGAGGGGCGTTAAACGCCCAAAACATGCAGCAGTTGGGCGTTTAACGCCAGGATTGTGGAGGGGAGGAAGTTTTTGTTCCCAACTTGGATTTTTTTTTAAATTTCATATGTCCATCCATTTTTCTTGCATAAACATCTTCCCATACTTTCATTTTTCAACCTTTTTTTCAAAAAGATTTTTTTAATATCTTAATCCTAAAATTAAATCTTTCTCAATTCTTCTTCAACCTCTTCTCAAATCCTTTTTCAAAACAAATCTATCTTTTTCAAAAAATTTTTTTCAAACTCATCAATATCTGTTTCAAATTTTCACAATATTTTTAGAACAAATCTATCTTTTTCAAATATCTTTCATATCTTTTCAATTTTAAATTACATCTTTTCCTATCTTATTTATCTTTTCCAAATTACATTTTCTATCATATCTTTTTAAAAGATTTTCGAAAACCCACCCCCCTTCCATTTAAATCCTCGTTCGGCCTCCCCCTCTCTTTCACAATTCAAACTTGGCTCTCCCTCTATCTCTCTCCTTTCTTTTCTTTTGCTTGAGGACAAGCAAACCTCTAAGTTTGGTGTGTTTATCTGTGATCACTAAGCCAATACCCACCAAGATCATGGCTCCTAAAGGAAAACAAACCAACTCAAGAGGCAAGAAAGAGAATATTCCAAAACCACTTTGGAATCAAGGGAAGTTCTTAACCAAAGAACATTCAGACCATTACTACAAAATAATGGGTCTAAGGTCAATGATCCCGGAAGTTAAATTTGATCTAAAAAAAGATGAATATCCGGAGATCCAAGAGCAAATTCGAAACAGGAGCTGGGAAGTCCTAGCTAATCCTAAAACAAAGGTGGGAAGAAACATGGTTCAGGAATTTTACTCTAATATGTGGCAAACAGACAGGCAGAGAATAGCTGAAACTGCATTCTATGACTATCGAACTCTGGTCAGAGGGAAGATTGTTCACACCCACCCTAACAAAATAAGGGAGATCTTCAAGCTGCCTCAACTGCAAGATGACCCAGACTCCTTTAATTGGAGAATGATGAGACCAAATAGAGCTTGGACAAAATCCTAGAAGACATATGCCTCCCTGGAGCTAAATGGACAACCAACACAAAGGGTGTCCCAAACTAACTCAAAAGAGGGATCTCAAACCAGTTGCCAGAGGCTGGCTGGACTTTATTGGGCGCTCTATACTGCCCACTAGCAACCGCTCTGAAGTCACCATCAAAAGAGCAGTGATGATCCATTGCATTATGCTGGAAAAAGAAGTGGAAGTTCATCAGCTGATTGCTTGTGAGCTTTACAAAATTGCAAACAAGAACTCCAAAGATGCCAAATTGGCTTATCCAAGCTTGATCTCCCTGTTATGTAAAGATGCTGGAGTAAAGATAGGAGTAGATGAGTATATTCCAGCTGAGCAACTAATCACCAAAAAGTCAATGGAAGGACAAGTGCAGGACAATCCCATCAAGAGGAGAGCACAGGAGTTCCTCCTGGAAATTCCTCAATTTGAATACTAGGGACGCCTAGAAGCATCTATCACCAAGCTGCAAGAAGCTATGGATCAACTGAAGGAAGAACAGCAAAATCAAAACAGCATGCTCTGCAAACTGCTTAGGGAACAAGAAGAGCAAGGGCATGAACTGAAAGAACTGAAGCGCCAGAAGCTATCTCTTGAAAGGCCAAGCACTCCACAGACTAAAGAGGCATCTATCTCCCAAAGCAAAGGTTGTTGAGTCCTAACTCTGTGATAACCTTTTATCTATTTTAAGAGTCTATGAGTATTAAAATTAGAGTCATTTGTCTTTATGTCTTTAGTTTCTTTTCTTTTATTGCTAAGTGTCTGCTTTTATGCCTAATTTATATTATTCTAATAAATAATAAATAAAGATTAGAGTCTATGCCTTAAAGTTATGAACATCCTATGAGTCCATCACCTCTCTTAAATAAAGTGTTTTAATTACAAAAGAACAAGAAGTACATGGTTTCGAATTCATCCTTGAAACTAGTTTAATTATTTTGATGTGGTGACAATACTTTTTGTTTTCTAAATGAATGCTTGAACAGTGCATATGTCTTTTGATATTGTGGTTTATGAATGTTAAATATGTTGGCTCTTGAAGAATAAAGAAAAAGGAGAAATGTTATTTGATGATCTGAAAAATCATAAAAATGATTCTTGAAGCAAGAAAAAGCAGTGAATACAAAAGCTTGCGAAAAAAAAAAGAGAGAAAAGAAAAATGGTGAAAAAAAAAGAAAAAGAAAAAGCAAGCAGAAAAAGTCAAAAGCTCTTTAAACCAAAAGGCAAGAGCAAAAAGCCAATAGCCCTTAAAACCAAAAGGCAAGGGTAATAAAAAGGATCTAAGGCTTTGAGCATCAGTGGATAGGAGGGCCTAAAAGGAATAAAATCCGGCCTAAGCAGCTAAACCAAGCTGTCCCTAACCATGTGCTTGTGGCGTGAAGGTGTCAAGTGAAAACTTGAGACTGATTGGTTAAAGTCAAGGTCCAAAGGAAAAAAAAAAGAAAAGAGTGTGCTTAAGAACCCTGGACACCTCTAATTGGGGACTTTAGCAAAGCTGAGTCACAATCTGAAAAGGTTCACCCAGTTATGTGTCTGTGGCATGTATGTATTCAGTGGTAATACTGGAAAACAAAGTGCTTAGGGCCACGACCAAGACTCATAAAGTAGCTGTGTTCAAGAATCAATATACTGAACTAGGAGAATCAATAACACTATCTGAATTTTGAGTTCCTATAGATGCCAATCATTCTGAACCTCAATGGATAAAGTGAGATGCCAAAACTATTCAAGAGGCAAAAAGCTACTAGTCCCGCTCATCTGATTGGAGCTAAGTTTCATTGATATTTTGGAATTTATAGTATATTCTCTTCTTTTTATCCTATTTGATTTTCAGTTGCTTGGGGACAAGCAACAATTTAAGTTTGGTGTTGTGATGAGCGGATAATTTATATGCTTTTTGGCAGTGTTTTTACATAGTTTTTAGTATGATTTGATTAGTTCTTAGTATATTTTTATTAGTTTTTAAATAAAAATCACATTTTTGGACTTTACTATGCATTTGTAAATTTTTCTGTGATTTCAGTTAATTTCTGGCTGAAATTGAGGGACCTGAGCAAATTCTGATTCAGAGGTTGAAAAAGGACTGCAGATTATGTTGGATTCTGACCTCCCTGCACTCGAAATGGATTTTCTGGAGCTACAGAAGTCCAAATAGCGCGCTCTCAATTGCGTTGGAGAGTATACATCCAGGACTTTCCAGTAATATATAATAGTCTATACTTTGCCTGAGTTTAGAGGACGCAAACTGGCGTTCAACGTCAGCTCTCTGCCCTATTCTGGCGTTAAACTCCAGAAACAGGTTACAAGTTGGAGTTAAACGCCCAAAACAGGTTACAACCTGGCGTTTAACTCCAGAAATAGCCTAAGCATGTGTAAAGCTCAAGTCTCAGCCCCAGCACACACCAAGTGGGCCCCGGAAGTGGATTTCTGCACTATCTATCATAGTTTACTCATTTTCTGTAAACCTAGGTTACTAGTTTAGTATTTAAACAAATTTTAGAGATTTATTTGGTACCTCATGACATTTTAGATCTGAACTTTGTACTCTTTGACGGCATGAGTCTCTAAACTCCATTGTTGGGGGTGAGGAGCTCTACTGTGTCTCGATGAATTAATGCAATTATTTTTGTTTTCTATTCAAACACGCTTGTTTCTATCTAAGATGTTCATTCGCACTTCAATATGATGGATGTGATGATCCGTGACATTCATCACCATTCTCAACCTATGAACGCGTGACTGACAACTACCTCCGTTCTACCTTCGATTGAATGAGTATCTCTTGGATTCCTTAATCAGAATCTTCGTAGTATAAGCTAGAATCCATTTGGCAGCATTCTTGAGAATCCGAAAAGTCTAAACCTTGTCTGTGGTATTCCGAGTAGGATTCAGGGATTGAATGACTGTGACGAGCTTCAAACTCACAAGGGTTGGGCGTAGTGACAGACGCAAAAGGATCAATGGATCCTATTCCAGCATGAGTGAGAACCGGCAGATGATTAGCCGTGCGGTGATAGCGCACCTGGACCATTTTCACTGAAAGGACGGATGGTAGCCATTGACAACGGTGATCCACCAACACACAGCTTGCCATAGGAGGAACCTTGCGTGCGTGAAGAAGAAGACAGAGGGAAAGGAGAGATTCAGAAGATAAAGCATCTCCAAAACTCCAACATATTCTCCATTACTGCATAACAAGTATTCAATTCATGCTCTTTTATTTTTTGCAATCCAAACTAATAATTATAATTGATTTCCTGGCTAAGGAATACAAAATAACCATAGCTTGCTTCAAGCCGACAATCTCCATGGGATCGACCCTTACTCACGTAAGGTATTACTTGGACGACCCAGTGCACTTGCTGGTTAGTGGTACGAGTTGTGAAAAGTGTGATTTACAATTCATGCACCATTCTTCTTGGGTTCGTGTGAATACGTGACTGGAAAGCATTGAACCGCCGGCTTGATTATACATCTCTTAGATAGCTAATCCACGATCTCGTTGGAGACTTCTCGAGACACCAGTTCAGTCGAGGTATTGGGAGATTAGGGTCTTTGTGGTAGAGGCTAGAACCCAAAGGTGCAGCATTCTCTGATCCAGAAGATTCGACCTTCTCTGTGGTGTTTTGAGTAGGATCACCAAAGGAATAGCCTGCTAGAACTTCACCCTCGTTCAGATTGGATGACCGCGGCCATACGGTGTTTGATCTGAAGCAGAGCAGATTAATGACCGCAGCCATATGGCGTTGATCACATACAACCTGCCATAAAAGAAATCATTCACAATTGAAGAAGACAGTAATACCAGAGTTAATCCAGAAGGACAAAGCATCTCCAAGCCTTAACCACCTTCTTATCATAGGTTACACAACTTTTGAATAATGTTATGTTTATATCACTGTGATGAAAGGATTTTTGACGGTTTAAAATTTCTCAATGAATTCTCGTTGCAAGTATAGTTTCTAAACCAACAATAATCCTTTCATACAAAAATTTGATTGTCATAAGTAACAAACCCCTAAAATTAATAACCAAAGTATTCAAACCTCGGGTCGTCTCTCAAGGAATTGCAGGGAAGTATGTTACTATTGGTTATGGAAACGTATCTTTTGAGGTTTTAAATAAGGAACAAGAAAAGTAAATTGCAAGAATTAAACTAATAGTTAAGAAAGGCTCTTGGCAAGGTATGAGAACTAGAAGTCCTATCCTAGTTATCTTTATCAATTGTGATGAGAATTGTCCATTGCTCCCACTTAGTTAACCTCTAACTATGGAGGAAAGTCAAGTGGATGAATCAATTTGATTCCTCAAGTCCTAGTCAACTCCTAAGGAAAGACTAGCTTTAGAGGGATCCAAATCAACTAGCAACTTCTCAATTATCAATCAACAAAGGAGTTTGATAACTCAAGAGTCTCCAATTACTCTACCAAAGCCAAGAGGAGAAAAACCTACTCTAAAATCCAACCAAATATTTTATCAAATACTTGGTAGGTACAATATAAAAACATAGAAAACTAGCAAGGAATATTAAATTCAAACAACCAATTGCAAACATCAATGACTCAAAAATAATAGAAGCAATAAATATGAAATACCTCAAATTGCATTAAATAGAAAATCAAATCTAACATGAGAGTTCATAAACTAAAGTGGATAAATAAATAAATCACCAAGAGAAGAGAAACTAAAGTGCTAGAATAAATAAAAGTAGAAGAGAAACTAAATTAAAGTAAAGTAGAAATCTAAAATTGAAAATAGCTAAACCTAAGGATCCTAAAACCTAGAGAGAGGAGAGAGCCCCTCTCTCTAGAAAACTACATCTAAAACCTAAAATTATATGAATGAATGTCATCTGAATGAATAAATGATTCCCCCACTCTACAGCCTCTATTATGTGTTCTCGGGCTTGGAACTGGGCCCAAATGGAGCCCAGAAATTGCCCCCAGCGCTTTCTACAATTTTTGCATGTGCGGCGTGTCACGCGTATGCGTCGTCCACACATACGCGTTGCTTGGCAAAAATCCTGGTCACGCGTACGCGTCGCTTGTCTTCTGCGCTAGTCACGCGTACGCGTCGCCCACGTATACGTGTCGCTGCCAGCTTCTCAAAACTTCATTTTCTTGCGTTCCTTCCACTTTGGATGTTTGTTTTCCATCCTCTAAGCCATTCCTGCCCTATAAATCCTAAAAATACTTAACACACAGATCACGGTATCGAATGGTAATAAAGGGTAATTAAAATTGACAGTTTAAAGGCCCAGGAAACATGTTTTCAACTATATCACAGAATTAGGAAGGAAAATGTAGAACATGCAATTTATATGTATAAGTGTGAGAATAATGGATAAAATTTGCTCAATTCAATATAAAATAAACCGTAAAATAGCGGTTTATCAATCTCGCCACACTTAAACATTAGCATGTCCTCATGCTAAGCTCAAGAGAACCAAAAGAGTGAAGGTAGAATGGTGGAACTTATGCAATGCAACCTATTTAGATGTGAGCCACTTACATGCATCATGCTATTCTAATTACTATCTAGCTATATATATATATATATATATATATATATATATATATATATATATATATATATATAAGCATACATTTGGTCAAATTGAGTCAAATTTCCAAGAAATCATATATGCACAATCAAGGGCTAAATCAATCATATCAAAACACATTCACAATTGAGTTGAGTTAATCAAAAGAGTTTACAAACTTGCAAGACAAGCAATGATCAAATATGGACATATGGAAATGAGCCATTGAACCCTCACTGGATTTGTATATGCACTATAATTACTCAAGTGTTTGGGGTTAAACAACTCAAATCTCTTCTAGTCATGCTTTCTAGAACTTTGTTCTTCATCTAACCAATCAACAATTATCAAGTGTACAAATGCAAATATCATGAGGGCTTTTCAAGGTTGTAATGGGGCTAAGGTAAAGATGAGGGTATATATATATGGCCAAGTGAGCTATTATATGAATCTTTGACTAACCTAAGTTCTCACCTAACACATACACATACTCTATACAATTCTAAAATTAAGCTTAGCCACCCAAAATCTCACTTTTACATATTTTCACACACTCATGTATCAATTTTTAATTTCATTACATATGCATTCATCTTTTTATTGAACTTAACATTGGGATAGTTTTATTCCCCGACTAATTTATTCCCCTTTTTTTATAATATATCAATGCATATGTTTCTCTAATTTCACATGAGTAGGCACCCAAATTTCCAATATCTGTCAATATATATAAGCAAAAACACATTCTCATTAACCATAGGTCCCACATTTCCCCACACTTAGTTGACACACAATCTCTATCTTAAGCTAACCAAAGATTCAAATAGGGTAATTAATTATTTTTTCCGCTTAAGGCTAGTGATGCGTTAATATAAAGAACAAAAAAGGGGTTCAGAAGGCTCAAAGTGGCAAACAAAGGCAAATGAAATGGTAAGCTATTTGGGATAAGTGAGCTAATATCAAATGATGGCCTCAATCACATATAAGCATGAACATACACTAAATAATGGACATATAGAATGGAACAAACTCAAGCTTGCAATCATAGAGAAGAAAACACACAAGAATAAAAATCATGGTTAAATAATGTAACCATGCAATTAAGCTAAAAAACTCACGGGTTGTGTGTTCTTAGCTCAAAAACCATATTCCAATTATATATATATATATATATATATATATATATATATATATATATATATATATATATATATATCGTGCAAGTTACAAAAGGTTTTAACTCAAATCAATGTGAATTTTAAATGCCTTTTCTTAGAAAAAGATACATTCCTTGAAAATTTCATCAATTGACCAACATTTATTATTATTATTATTATTATTATTATTATTATTATATATATATATATATATATATACTAAATGAGATGTGACTATGAAAAGCTGAAATTTTTTAGTTTATCCCTATTTCAATCTATGCCAAAAGGGTAAACTAAACTTGATAATCCATATTTTTCCACATTACAACTAATAAACTAAAAGTGCAATTCAAACTAAATATCCAAAATATATACAAGCCCAAAGTGCAAAATGTAACAAAGTAAAAATAAACAGAAGTAAAATAAAATAGAAATGTGCAAGTACTAAAAGAAAAATAAAATAAAATAAAGAAAAATACAAAATAAAGCAAAATAGAACAAAAGTCTGAAATGGTTCACCAAAATATAATCCGCCGGAGACGGCGACCTCCCCACACTTAAAGCACAGCATCATCCTCGATGCTCTCAGTCAAGCCGGGTGTGAAGGATCATCGCCTGCAACTCTATCGTCGCTTGTCGAAGGATGTGCCGCTGACTCTGTCGGCTGTGGCTGTGCAAGTTCCTATGGCTCTGTACGGTGCTCATGCTGAGTCGCCTCCTGCTGGGTCTCTTCCTGCTCATCCTCCTCCTCCTCCGAGTGCTCCGAGGGTGTGTTAGGCTCAGAGGGGATGTCAGTACGCCCAGTAGTCACAATCAGCTTCAGATGTGCATAGCGTCGCTTATTGCGACGCTAAGACTACTCATAACGCCGCTGATTGCGGCGCTCCATCTAATCAACGCGCTCAAAAAGGTGATGCACAAGATGGTAGACTGGCTGAGAAGCGGATGATGGTGTTGCGAAAGTAGGTGGTGCTGCAGGTGCTGAAGGTGCTGCTGAGGATGTGGCTGCATCAGTGGAAGTAGTAAAAGTAGGTGGTCTGTGGCCTAGAGGTCCGAACCGCTTGCCATGCGGAATAACCTTCTTGCAGTCAGCAATCGGTGGTCTCTCATCCTCTAACTCCCAAGGCACCTCAGCTCGACGAGCCATCTGGGTGATCAAATAAGGAAATGGCAGGGTGCCTCTGACATGAACTCTAGACATGTACTTTCTGATGAGCCGTGGAAGGTATAGGTCTTTTCCTTCCATGACGCACCAAATAAGGATGATCATGGTAGCTAGCACTTCTGACTCGTGAGTACTAGGCATAACATAATTACTCAATATCTGTTGCCACAGCCTAGCCTCATCATTGAGATAAATAATCTTTATACCCCATGGAGTTACCTTTGACTTTCCCATAGCCCATGGAACATCAGGATCAATGGCTATGGTACGCCGGACAGCATCCCAATCAAAACTCATGAATCTAATAAACTCCTCGGCCTTCTGAAAATCATCTGTATCATCTGTTTTAGGCTAGAAGTGGAGGATATCCTCTATCGCCTCATCTGTGACTAAGATCTGCTTTCTCCTAAGCTACACTGCATCAAGGGTCATCCTATAATAGTTAGAATAGAACTCACGAACCCATGATGCGTTTACCTCTACCAGATCTCTATCCAGAAATACCCAACCTCTCTGTTTGATCTAATGTTCAGTGTACTTCCTTAATTCGGTTGGTATTTTGAGTGTCTTTTTCAAGTAGAGGTGCTGTTTTTCTACAAAGATAAAAAACTTGAGTTCACAGTAAAGATTGGCAAATTTGACTGGGTCATTAGCAGGTACAAGTTGATCAGGTTTTTCTTGATCAGTAAAGTTCTTTTTACACCAAAATTCATCCGATAAAACATCCGATAGAGCAACAGATGGCTGTTCTCTCTTCCTCTTACCGGAGCTGGCCTTAGCCTTGCCTTTTCCTTTCCTGTCAGACATCCTGAAAAATAGAATTCCCAGGATACAGATTATCAAATAAAGCTAAAGCATGAAGATAGGCAATATGTAAGCAAAACAAATAGGAGATAGGCAACAGAGGAGTGAAAGCCAAAGCATGAAGTGAGTCATAAAGAGATAAATCCATGGAATGAACGAAAAGTATGATTCAGAGAAATTAATCAAAAATCACAATCCAGGAATCTATACATTAAAATTTAGAATGCTTGTTCGTTAAGAAACAACAAGTTTCATGCCTTGAAAGGAATTAAAAGAGTTAGTTTGAAAAGGGTGAAAACGAAAAAGAAAAGTGGGAAAGTCAATTTAGTTAAAAGTTAGAGAAGTAGGTTAGAATTAGTGGCATGGTAATGTAGTTCCTAACTAAAAGAAGTTCAAAAGGTTTAAGAACAAGCAAGCTCACATTCATGCATACAATGCAAGGCATTGATGATAAAACATGTAATGAAAGAAGCACAAAAAGAAATAAAATCATCGACAATGCATTTCAAATAGAAAGGGAACCAAAAGGAATGGAAATGCTAACCCATCACCCCATGAATTTGCTTTGGTTTAAACTAAATAAATCACAATTCAAAACTACTAAAGTCAATTCACGAGTGGAAGTTGAGTAAAACAATTATTAGAAAAATTGGGCAGCATTCTGACAGTAATGTAGGCGTTCCCAGAGTAAATAAACAACAGCAAATCAACAATTCAAGCTTGATTTCAAACAGAATCAGCAACTCATATGAATCTCAGAAAGATACATGCAAAACCAGCAACTATAATGTCAGATAAGCAAAGGGTGTATTTTCAAACATGAGCATAATTTTTAATCCATATAACTCAGGACAGATTCAAACGAGAGTTACACACGAACTTCATATGCATTGAGCATTATAAACCAAAACAGCAGCAAAACACTGAGTTAATCACAGGCAGGCAAGGCTGAGTTCAAACACTTAGGTGCGAAATTAAAAGAACATCTCAGCAGCCCTTAATCTTAAGGCAATAACATAATGGAAATTGAAATAGAGCAATTGATAATTCAAATTGAAGTCCAGAGAAGTGGTAACATGAATTATTCAAGAAGCTAGCAATGTCAAACTCATATGAATTTACAGTATGAAGTAGGAAAGCATCAAACAACAACAGCAACCAAAATTAGAAATAACAGCAGCATGGAAAGTATTACAGAATATCAACATCATCATTACTGCAAACACAATTCAAAAATTGTGTATTCCAAAGAGCAGCTAATAGCATAAATAAATCAATTAAGCACAGGGTCAAATCATCAGCACAAACAATGAAGAATTAACCAATTCCAGACAGCAAGAACAGAGCAATTATCAGACATAAATCCACTAACCACATCCTAACTACTTAACCACCTAAAATTAACTAAGAACATGCATCTCTAACTATCCTAATTCTAACAAAATTTAAACTAAGCTAACTAAATTAATTGAACAGAAGAAGAATTGAAATACAGAAATGGAAGCAGGGGGACCTGGGAGGTGCAGTAACAGAATTGGGAAGGAAGGGAAAGGGTAGTGCCGCCCAGAGATGGCGGCGGCACAGCGGCGCAGTGGCTGTCCATGGCGGTGCTTGGTGAAGGCGGGAAGGGTCGAGAGGTGGCGAAAGGGGGAAGAGAGAATAGAGAGGAAGGAGAAGAAGAAGAAGAAGAAGAAGGGAAAGAATAGGTGGTCGGCGGCGGCTCGGGGTCGCCGGAACTGAGCGTCAATGGGACGTTGATGGTGGTGTTGATGGAGGTTTGGAGGGAAAGAAGAGAAAATAGAACGTTGAGGGAGAAGGGATAGGGCACGTGAATGGGTTAGGGTTCTTGCGTCTGGGGTTACTGAATTCAAATCAACGCGTATGCGTGGGTCACGCTTGAGCGTGGATGAGAAAAAAATGCATCGACGCATAAGCGTTATAGACGCGAACGCGTGAAGGGAGATAAATCAAGATGACGTGTTCGCGTCGGCCGAAATTATGCGAAACGCACAATTCCAGCGTCATTTTCGCGCAACTCTCTGTTCAGATTGAAGTGGGCAAAATTTACGTGCAACGCGTGCACGTCGATCACGCTTACGCGTGGTGGGCCAAAATTTCAAATGATGCGTACGGGTCAGGGACGCGTATGCGTGGGTCGAATTGTGCCTCTAACATACCAGCCACACGATTCCATAACAACTCTCTATTCGTTGGATGCGAGAGCTGAATTGGTATCGACGCCCACGCGTGGCCTACGCGCACGCGTGGGTTGCCCCTTTTTTTTTAAATGCAAAATAAAAATAAATATGCAGAACTGAAAATTAAAACTGATAGAAATAAATTAAAACTAATAAAAAGGAAAGATCATACCATGGTGGGTTGTCTCCCACCTAGCACTTTTAGTTATTGTCCTTAAGTTGGACATTTTGTGAGCTCCATGTCATGGTGGCTTGTGCTTGAACTCATCTTGAAACTTCCACCAATGCTTGGACTTCCAATAAGCTCTATCAATACCAAAGTAAACTCCGCAAGCTTTGATGGAGTTCTTCACAAGTTTTGAGCTCCCAAAATTGATCATCTTGTATGCCGGGATCCCAAATCTTGTTTCTACACCCGTTTTCAAGTTGATCATCAGGATTCTATCTGGGTGGTTTAGCCTTGGAATTCTCATTTAAGCACTCAAACACCCTCCTAGACCCAATCAATTGACAATTATACCAACCCTTGCAATTAGGCCTTGAGCTTCCAACTATAACGAACCTAGGATGGTGTTGCCAACCGCTAACCATCTCCCTTTTACTCTTAAAGCCACAGATAGCTCTAAGTTGTCCATCCGTTTCAAGCAGACCATATTCAAGTGGGAAGGTAGAGTTTAAGGATAAGAATTTTACCCACTTGAATGTTGTGTTGGATGGTAATGGCTTAGGGGGAAGTATCTCCAGTGGTGGCCTTGCCAATGAATGCTTCACTCTCTTGGGCTCCTCTTTGATGATCTCCACCTCTTGACACGCTTCTGCAACATTAACCTCTTCCTCTTTAACCATGATATGCCTCGGAGATTATACATCCTTGATAAACCATTATTTTACGGTTTATATTGTGTTTAATTGTGTGGTTTTATCAAATCTTTACCCACTTATTCATTAAATTAGCATGTATTTACAATTCTTCCCAAAATAACTCCATGGTTGAAAACTTGCTTCCTAAAGACTTTTAATTATGTATTTTAATTCTCCTTTATTCCATTCGATGCCGTGATCTGTGTGTTAAGTGTTTCAGGTTTTATAGGGCATGAATGACTTGGAGATTGGAAAGGAGGCTTGCAAAAATGGAAAGAACACAAGAAATGAAGGAGATGACCAGCGAGAAGTGACGCGGACGCATGGCTTACGCGACCGCGCGAAATAGAGAAAATTGCAGTGACGCGCTCGCATGCCTGACGCGAACGCATGGATTGGAAACTGCACAAGTGATGCGAACGCGTGGACGACGCGCATGCGTGGCAAGGCAAAACGCTGGATGACGCGAACGCCTGGATGACGCGATCGCGTGACGTGCGGGATCTGCAGAATCTGTAGAATTCACTGGGGGCAATTTTGGGCCCTGTTTTGACCCAGTTCTCGGCTCAGAAAAGCATATTAGAGCCAGGGAATATGCAGAGATCAGAGACAACATTCATTCCACATAATTTTAGTTTTTAGATCTGATTTTACTCCTCCTCTAGGTTTTTCTCTCTACACATTCATAGTTCTTAGGATTTTGATTTTATTGCTTTTTGGATTGGGATATTGAGAAGAGTTATTATCTCCGTCAAGACTTCATCATTCTAGTTTGTTTCCTTACTTGTCACTTACTCTTTCATATCCTTAATTTATTCAGAGTTACTATTAGATTATTTTTAGAATTTATTAATACAAGAACTATTTTTATTTTTAATTGATCCTTTTAGGTTATTATTTATCATGTCTCTCTTTATTTCTCTTCCTTATTTTGTGAAGTTTACATTCATAATGAGCGAGTAGTTCCATAACTTGATTGGGAGATGATTGAAAGGAGAACCTTGAGTTGGAGCGATCAAGAGAAAAATTGTAATTGGGTTTATTGTTGGATTGCCCTCTAGTCACTGACACTAGTCCTTCCTAAGGGAGAGGATTAAGACTTGTGAATAGAAGTTGCCTTCCAACTTGCTTGACTTTCCTCTACCTAGTAAAGGATAACTAAGCAGAACAACCTTCAATTATCACTTTTATCTTGGGAGAACTCCATCAAGAATAGGGCTTCCAAATAATCTACTCCCGGTCAAGGTTTTTATTTAAATTATATAAATTCTCTGATTTAATTTCCGGTCTACCAAACTCAAACCCTTTTTGGAAAACATCTGATTAATAAAATAGCACATCTTTCTGCAACTCGTTGAGAGACGCCCTGGGATTCATACTCCCAGTATTTTAATTCTAATTTTGTGACAACCCTTCTAAATTGATAAGCGGATTTTCGGTTGGTTAAGAACTGTACTTGCAACGTATCTCTTATAATAATTTCTTAACTCGCCAATTTCCGCCACGTCAATCCTCCTCAACATCAAATTCAAACGTCTTGGAAGGAGGCTCTATGACTTGAGTTTCCCATGGAGGTTCCGCATCTACTAAGTCCTCAACCACTTCCTCTTCCTTGATAAGTTCAGTTTTCTCCACTTGCTCTAGTACAAAATCTAACTCCTCCTTGATGACTTCCACCTCTTGATAACTTTCTTTAAGGGTCTCTCCTACCTCCACTTTTTGGGCCTCCTCTTGCTTCTCTTGAAGTATGTATGCGTGAACCCGATCCATTACGTCCCTAAGACGATCCCTTCTCTCTTGTTCTGTGTCAATAGCATAATTTGGATCATGTTGCTCTTGGATTGATGGACATGGGTGAAAAGGAAGTACACTAGAGCTTGAGGGTTGAGTATTAGGAATAAAAGATGAATCCACACGAGATATAAGAGCTTGGAGAGTAGAGGTGAGACCGGTGAGAGCAGAGATAAGTGTGGTTTGAAGCTCCTATTGCCCTTGGCAAATAATACTAAAGGTATCATCTATAGGAGCTTGGGGTGGATAGGAGGGTTCATCTGTTGGGAGAAAAGGCTCATAATACGGAGGTGGTTCTTCTTGATAAGGGAATGGAGATGGTGTATATTGAGGTGATGGTTCTGGGTATGGTTCATATGGTTCGTATGGTGGTTTGTGTGGTGGATAAGGGTTAGGGTCATATGGAGGTGAATGGTGGAAAGGAGCTTGTGAGTATGGTGGTTCAAAGCTATGTTTAGGAGGGGGTTCATAGGCATATGGTGGGGCTTGTTGGTAACTACAAGGGGGTCTGATAAACCCATATTTTATGATATATTTTGTGCTCAATTTAAGCGATTTATTCAATCCTTCACTCACTTATTCATGTTAATTGCATGGTTTTACTTTTCCTTCCATATTATGTGATGTATGTGAAAAACATGTTTTCTATGCTTTAAAAATAATTATTTTAATTACCCTTTTATTACCATTCGATGCCGTGATTTGTGTGTTGAGTAGTTTCAGATCTTCTAAGGCAGGAATGACTTAAAGGATGGAAAGAAAACATACAAAAATGGAAGGAAAGAACAAAATAGAGTTTTTGAAGAAGTTGGCAGCGGCGCGAACGCGTGGGCAACGTGGCCGCATGCCCAGCGCGAAGAGAGCGCGACGCGATCGCGTGAATGATGCAAACGCGCGCCACGAGCAAAACGCAGATGACACAGACGCATGACCGAAGCGAACGCGTGATAAGGAAAACTCCAGATGACACGACCGCGTGACCCACGCGGACGCGTGACAGAGGCCACGCACCAGAAATTACAGAAAACGCTCCCAGCGATTTTTGAAGCCCTTTTTGGCCCAAATCCAAGTCCAGAAGGCACAGATCAGAGGTTATGAAGTGGGGGAATGCATCCATTCAAAGGAGAGTCTCCAATAGTTATTTTTGATGATTTAGATGTAGTTTTTAGGGAGAGGTTCTCATCTCTCTCTTTTAGGATTTAGGATTAGGATTTCTTTTGCTTTCAGGATTATCTCTTTTCATCAGGTTCAATTTTCTTTTTTATTATCTTCTCAATTTAATTTATGAACTTTTCTATGTCACAGATAATTCTCTTAATTAATGTTATTTGAGGTATTTCAGTTTATGATTGCTCTCTTTTGTTTATGTTACTGTTACTTTCAATCTGAAGATATTTTTATTCGGGTAGATTTACTTTTCCCCTTTTGGTCTTGGTTAAGAAATCAGTAACCCAGGAGTTATCAAACTCAACGTGATTGATAATTATTATCTTGTTAATTGAATTGAACTTCAATAATTCCAGTCCTTTCTTAGGAATTGACTAAAACCTGAAGATCAGACAAATTAATCCACTTGATCTTCCTTTGCTTTAGTAAAGGCTAACTAAGTGGGATTAAGACTCAATCCTCATCACCATTGATAAGGATAACTAGGATAGGATTTCCAATTTCTCATACCTTACCAAAAGTTTATTTTACAGTCATTTACTTAATTTAATTACAATTTAAATTCACTGTCTCTCCTTACTTTCAAAACCCCAATTTACAATCTCCATAGCCAATAATAAGAACATACTTCCCTGCAGTTCCTTGAGAAGACGACCCGAGGTTTAAATACTTCGGTTATCAATTTTAAAGGGGTTTGTTACTTGTGACAACCAAAACGTTTGTAAGAAAGATTGATTGCTTGGTTTAGTAACTATACTTGCAACGAGAGTTTACTATAACTTCTAAACCATCAATCTTCCGTTCTCTTCAAAATGGCGCCGTTGCCGGGGAGCTGCAATCGTGTGCCTTATTATTGGTTATTGTAAATATTTCTCTTTTACTTGTTTATTTGTTCTTATTTTCTTCTTTTATTTTTATTAGCTACTATGAATTCTCACCCCTCTCGCTTTGAGTTTGGTTCTAATATTGTTGAAAGGAGTGAAAGTTATAACAGGAACGTTCATCAAGGTCTGAGCAATCAAAGATGGATGGAGCCAAGAGGATATGATCAACCCTTTAGGCAACAACACCCTCCAAGATATCATGGACAAAGACCATTCTACAATGCATACCAAGCTGATAGACATGGTGGACTACCTTGTAACTACCAACAAGCCCCACCCTATGCTTGTAGACCACCCTCTCAACGTAGCTTTGAACCACCACACTCACAAGTTCCTTTTCACCATTCACCACCATATGATCCTTATTTACCCCGATTCCAATCCAATTACTCCCAAACACCACCACTTCCCTATGTACCACGTCCAAATCTATCGCCTCCAGAATCACAGGTTCGCCTCAAGGAAACAGTAGATCAACTTCAAACAACCCTTCATCACCTGGAGCAAGCAATAAGTCAATTATCTTCTAGACGTTCGAACATTCAAGGACCTCCCATAGCCCCATGTGGACAATCTAATAAAGAGCGTAGCATGAAGAAGATACTAGAAACTCCAGTGGACAAGACAGAGCATGACTTCGTACTGAAACAAGTAGAGAAAGCTGTCATTATAGAAGAAGAAGAGTTAGTTGAAGACTTAGGAGACGCTGAACTTCCATGGGAATCTAGAGTTGTGGAGAATTCTGTCAAGGACGTTACAATTGATGCTACGGAGGATAGTGCACAATCCCCAAGGCAAGTCTTTTATGAAGAACTAGACGAAATAATCCAAGAAGCAAGTCTCCTTGATGATGATAGTCACAAGTCAAGTTCTCCTAGTAATGAACTTGCAACCGCAAGTGAATTCTCTGAGATTGAAGAACCTTATCCAAGTGAATGCGAAGAAGATGCGGAGGTAGATTTCTCTCAACCTCCAGCTTATGACGTAAGTGATGAGGAAGACATTAAAGACTTTGATCAGGACACAGATGCATTCGAAGAAGTTTTCAAAGAAGTAGAGGAATTCACAGAAGATCACAAGGGAGTATAGCTTACAAAACCACTGGAAACACCAATCCCAAGGCCATTACCACCCAATACAAGCTTCAAGTGGGTACAATCCTTAACCTTTATCTTTACTTTTCCACTTGAATATGGTTTGCTTCAAACAAATGGCCAGCATAGAGCTCTCTGTGGCTTTAAGAGTAAAAGGGAAACGGCTCGCACTCAGAGCTGGTGCACAAGGTTCAATAAGGTTCCATGCTTCAACTCGAAGTGCACGGATTGGCATCATAATCAATCGAATGGATCTCGAAAAACGTTTGGTCACCATGGTGAGAATCTAATTTCTAAACCGCCCGGATGGAAAAATATAGATCAAGACAAAGGCGGATTCAAAAGCAAAGTTTGGGATCCTGGAATCTATTCTGACATTCGTCACCCAGGGAGCCTGAAAATCTGTTTGAAGCTGCTCAGAAGCTTTACATGCCTAGTTTGGGACCCCGGAGGCCGTTGGCATTCCAAGCATTGGTGAAAATTTCTGGATGAATTTAAGCATAGCCACCATAACAGGAAGCTCATCCAATGTCCAACTTAAGGACTTTAACTAAAAGTGCTAGGTGGGAGACAACCCACCATGGTATGGTCGTTTTGTTTTCAGTTTTACTTCGTGTTATTTATTTTTATTCTTTTTCAAATTGAACCTGAATATTATTCATTAGCATTGCATACTGCTTAATTGCATAATTGCATTTCAGTTTAAAAAAAAAGAGAGTAGGGCGTGCAACGCGACCGCATCGCTCATGCGATCGCGTCAGTTGCGTAAAACACTCCCCGCGCGTCCGCGTCATTCACGCGGCCGCGTGATCTGAAAATCGGCATAAAGATCTAACGGCCAGAAAGTTGGGCTGGAATCGTGCGGCTGTTGTGCGTTTAGCACAAAACGACCCACGCGGTCGCGTCCTTGACGCGATCGCATCACTTGCACAACACCCATCCCACGCGAAAGCGTGAGCGACGCGATCGCGTCGCACGGATATCATAGAACCCCCAGTGGAAACAGAGAGTTGCGCTGAAACGACGCTGGAATTGTGCGTTTCGCCCAATTTCCAGCGACGCGGTCGCCTGCCTCACGCGACCGCGTCATTCACCATTTTTTCCATTCCATGCGATCGCGTCAACCCCCATTCCCCCCAGCCACGCGACCGCGTGCCCCACGCGATTGCGTGGGTTCAAATTTATTAACCCCCTCAGCCACGCGAAACCTACCCAATCGCGCCCCCCCAACCCCCTTCTCCTTTCTCTCGTCTCTGCAACCCTCCACCACCCAACCACCATCACCACTCCCAGCCACCACCTCCGACAGCCGCACCGCCAAACTCCCCCCAGACCCCACCACAACGCCACCTCCCCCTCATTCTTCCTTCTTCTTCTTCCATCCCCTTCCATTTCTTCCACCGTTGTGGCCAACCACCGACCACCGCACCGTCACCGCCGCGCCCCCGCGCCAGCCACCACCACCCTCACCCCCTCCCATCCTTCCTCCTTAACCCCTACCCCATTACCCTACCCGAAACCCCCCTACCTCTGAACAGCCACCACTGCCGCGCCATCCGCCTCAACCACCGCGTCAGCAGCCACCACAGAGAGAGGCTGAGCAGGCAGGCCTGAGCAGGCAGGCCAGAGCAGGCTGCATCACAGCAGGAGGCCCCACATCAGATTCCGATTGCAGACCCAGAGGTTCCTATTCAGTCAGCACCTCCTCTGCAGCAGACAGATCCTCAGATCACCACCATAGATACTCCAGCCACCCATCCTTCCAGTGATGACACTCCTTCACACCCTGCTTGAGTGAGCATCGAGGACGATGCTTTATTTTAAGTGTGGGGATGTCGCCATCTCTGGCGTATTTTTCTTGGTGAATCACTACAGACTCTTTCTATTTTATTTTGTTATTTTTCTGTATTTTGATCTTTATTTTTATTTCTCAGTACTTATACATTACTTTTTCATGTATTTTTACTCTATTTTTGTATTTTGCACTTTCGTTCATATTTTAGCCATTTAGTTTAGTTGCAATTCTAACTTATTAGTTATAGAAAATGTGGATTAATTAGTATAGTTTACCCTTTTTAGCATAAGATAGCTTAGTTCGAATTGAAAATACAAAAAGGAAGTAAACTAGAGACTTGAACAAAACAGAAACAATCCACACACATTGTATATATAGCATTACATGTTAGTTAGTTAATAACATTTCATCAAGGAGAAACACTAAAACTTTAAAGCCACCCTAAGATTTACATTGAGAATAATGGGAACTCTTAATTTTTACTTGCATGACATACATAACTGATATATGATTTTTGAGATAGAGAACACACAGCCTGTGAGTTTTGAGCTTAATTGTATGGTTACATTCAAACCATAATATTTTATTCCTGTATGTTTTGTCCTTCTTTTTTATTCTGGTGTTCTTCACTTTGTTATAATCTATATGTCCGATTATAGAATATAGATACATACCAAGAAAGTGATTGAGGCCATTATTTGATTCTAGCTCACTTATCCCAAATTAGCCTACCTTTTACATCACCCTTGTTAGCCCCCTTGAGCCTTTAAAACCCCTCCTGTTCTATAAACCACATTACTAGCCTTAAGCAGAAAAACAAAATAAAAATCTCAAGTTGAATCCTTGGTTAGCTTAAGATAGAAATTGTGTAATTGTTTAAGTGTGGGGAACCTTATGGGAATATGGATGATAGAAACAAAGGTAGAAAGTTAAAAAGAATAAAAATATTTCAAAATAAAATTTTGGGAAGCATGCTAATGAGAAACCAAAGCAATTAAATTACCATGTGTATAAAAAAAATTTATATATTTTATTTCAGTACCCAAATAAAGGGGATACAAAAGAATTCCCCAAATGCAAAATAGAGCAATGCACATGGGATAAAAATTAAAATTAAGGCATGAGCATGTAACATAAAAAGTGGGAAAAAATTGGGTAAATAGGTAAAGAAACCTTTGAATTACAAAATATGTATGTTAGGTGAGATCTTAGACTAATCAAGGATTCACTTATTTGCTCACTTAGCCTTATACATATACCCTTACCTTTACCTTGGCCCCATTACAACCTTGGAAAAGACCTCATGATTTTTGTATGCCTATATTCTATAATTGTTGATTGGTTAGATGAAGAACAAAGTTATAGAAAGTAAGGATAAAAAGAAGAATAGAGTGATTAACCCAATAAACACTGAGTGACTAGAGAGTAAACACAAAATCCAGTGAGGGTTCAATAGCTCATCAACATATATCTCTGCTTAAATTGTTAATTGTCTTGCAAGTTTATAAAATATTTCTCTTTCCCATCTCAATTGTAAAGGTTATTTATCATTATCTAAGGTTTGGCTATGCATATATGATTCCTTGAGAATGTGAATTAATTTAACTACATGTAAGTTTTATATACAAGTGAATAACAATTAGAATTGCATGATTCATTTAGGTAGTTACATTTAGAATAGATTGCATTACATGGGATTTCCCCACTTTAACCTTACCTTACTCTTTATCTTGGATTTAGCATGAGGACATGATATTATTTAAGTGTGGGGAGGTTGATAAACCCATATTTTATGATATATTTTGTGCTTAATTTAAGTGATTTATTCAATCCGTCACTCACTTATTCATGTTAATTGCATGGTTTTACTTTCTCTTCCTTATTATGTGATGTATGTGAAAAACATGTTTCCTATGCTTTAAAAATAATTATTTTAATTACCCTTTTATTACCATTCGATGCCGTGATTTGTGTGTTGAGTAGTTTCAGATCTTCTAAGGCAGGAATGACTTAAAGGATGGAAAGGAAACATACAAAAATGGAAGGAAAGAACAAAATGGAGTTTTTGAAGAAGTTGGCAGCGACGCGAATGCGTGGGCGACGCGGCCGCATGCCCAGCGCGAAGAGAGCGCGACGCTATCGCGTGAATGACGCGAACGCGCGCCACGAGCAAAACACAGATGACGCGGACGCATGACCAAAGCGAACGCGTGATAAGAAAAACTCCAGATGACGCGACCGCGTGACCCACGCTGATGCGTGATAGAGGCCACGCACCAGAAATTACAGAAAGTGCTCCCAGCGATTTCTGAAGCCCTTTTTGGCCCAAATCCAAGTCCAGAAGGCACAGATCAGAGGTTATGAAGTGGGGGAATGCATCCATTCAAAGGAGAGTCTCCAATTAGTTATTTTTGATGATTTAGATGTAGTTTTTAGAGAGAGGTTCTCTCCTCTCTCTTTTAGGATTTAGGATTAGGATTTCTTTTGCTTTCAGGATTATCTCTTTTCATCAGGTTCAATTTTCCTTTTTATTATCTTCTCAATTTAATTTACGAACTTTTATATGTCACAGATAATTCTCTTAATTAATGTTATTTGAGGTATTTCAGTTTATGATTGCTCTCTTTTGTTTATGTTACTGTTACTTTCAATCTGAAGATATTTTTATTCGAGTAGATTTACTTTTCCCCTTTTGGTCTTGGTTAAGAAATCAGTAACCCAGGAGTTATCAAACTCAACGTGATTGATAATTGTTATCTTGTTAATTGAATTGAACTTCAATAATTCCAGTCCTTTCTTAGGAATTGACTAGAACCTGAAGATCAGACTAATTAATCCACTTGATCTTCCTTTGCTTTGGTAAAGGCTAACTAAGTGGGATTAAGACTCAATCCTCATCACTATTGATAAGGATAACTAGGATAGGATTTCCAATTTCTCATACCTTACCAAAAGTTTATTTTACAGTCATTTACTTAATTTAATTGCAATTTAAATTCACTATCTCTCCTTACTTTCAAAACCCCAATTTACAATCTCCATAGCCAATAATAAGAACATACTTCCCTGCAGTTCCTTGAGAAGACGATCCGAGGTTTAAATACTTCGGCTATCAATTTTAAAGGGGTTTGTTACTTGTGACAACCAAAATGTTTGTAAGAAAGGTTGATTGCTTGGTTTAGTAACTAGCAACGAGAGTTTACTATAACTTCTAAACCATCAATCTTCCGTTCTCTTCAGGGTCCACCATAGCTATCATTTTGGTACGCACCTTGGAATGACTCTTGCTCATAGTAAGTTAGTGAAGGTTGTTGATTGTCACGAAAAGGTCCACCATAACCATTGTCTTGGTATGCATCATAGAATGCTTGTTGCCCATAGCACATTGGAGGAGGTTGTTGCCGAAAGGGGTGATCAAATCCTTGTGGCTCCTCCCATCTTTGATTATCCCAACCTTGATGCACATTTTCATTATAGCTTCCATTTTCTACAACATAATTTGAACCAAACTCGTAGCCAAAGGGATGAGAATTCATAGCAACAAAGGAAAGTAGAAACAAAAAATAATAAGAAAATAATGAGAATAAACTACTAAAACTAGAAACACTAACAAAGAAACGAAAAAGCAAAATTATTCACAATATTTATAATAACCAATAATAAGGAACACGTTTGCAATTCCTCGGCAACGGCGCCATTTTCATGAACGGATTTTTGACGGTTTAGAATTCCTTAATGAATTCTCGTTGTAAGTATAATTTCTAAACCAACAATAATCCTTTCATACAAAAATTTGGTTGTCACAAGTAACAAACCCCTAAAATTAATAACCGAAGTATTCAAACCTCGGGTCGTCTCTCAAGGAATTGCAGGGAAGTATGTTACTATTGGTTATGGAAAAGTATCTTTTGAGGTTTTGAATAAGGAACAAGAAAAGTAAATTGCAAGAATTAAACTAATAGTTAAGAAAGGCTCTTGGCAAGGTATAAGAATCCTTATCAATTGTGATGAGAATTGTCCATTGCTCCCACTTAGTTAACCTCTAACTATGGAGGAAAGTCAAGTGGATGAATCAATTTGATTCCTCAAGTCCTAGTCAACTCCTAAGGAAATACTAGCTTTAGAGGGATCCAAATCAACTAGCAACTTCTCAATTATCAATCAACAAAGAAGTTTGATAACCGAAAAGTCTCCAATTACTCTACCAAAGCTAAGAGGAGAAAAACCTACTCTAAAATCCAACCAAATATTTTATCAAATACTTGGTAGGCATAACATAAAAACATGAAAAACTAGCAAGGAATAGTAAATCCAAACAACCAATGGCAAACATCAATGACTCAAAAATAATAAAAGAAGCAATAAATATGAAATACCTCAAATTGCATTAAATAGAAAATCAAATCTAACATGAGAATTCATAAACTAAAGTGGATAAATAAATAAATCACCAAGAGAAGAGAAACTAAAGTGCTAGAATAAATAAAAGTAGAAGAGAAACTAAATTAAAGTAAAGTAGAAATCTAAAATTGAAAATAGCTAAACCTAAGGATCCTAAAACCTAGAGAGAGGAGAGAGCCTCTCTCTCTAGAAAACTACATCTAAAACCTAAAATTATATGAATGAATGTCGTCTGAATGAATGAATAATTCCCCCACTCTGCAGCCTCTATTCTATGTTCTCGGGCTTGGAACTGGGCCCAAATGGAGCCCAGAAATCGCCCCCAGCGCTTTCTGCAATTTCTGCACGTGGCGCATGTCACGCGTACGCATCTTCCACGCATATGTGTCGCTTGGCAAAAATCCTGGTCACGCGTACCCGTGGGTCACGCGTACGCGTCGCTACTAGCTTCTCAAAACTTCATTTTCTTGCGTTCCTTCCACTTTTGCATGTTTCCTTTCCATCCTCTAAGCCATTCCTGCCCTATAAAGCCTGAAAACACTTAACACACAGATCACGGCATCGAATGGTAATAAAGGGTAATTAAAATTGACAATTTAAAGGCCCAAGAAACATGTTTTCAACTATATCACAGAATTAGGAAGGAAAATGTAGAACACACAATTTATATGCATAAGTGTGAGAATAATGGATAAAATTCGCTCAATTAAATACAAAATAAATCGTAAAATAGCGGTTTATCACACTATTAATCTAATAACTCTTCTATCCGCCGGAGTAAGACCTGCAAGATAACCATAGCTTGGTTCAAACCACAATCCTTGTGGGATCAACCTTGACTCGCTCAGGTATTACTTGGACGACCCAGTGCACTTGCTGGTTCAGTTGTACGAAGCGTGGGAATTTGTGCACCAAGTTTTTGGCACCGTTGCCGGAGAATGCTTGAGTTTGGACAACTGATGGATTATCTTGTTCCCTAGATCAGGTACTGTCTTTAATTTTGTTAGAGTCTTTTATTTTATTTTTCTTTTTTCAAAAAAAATTAAAAACTTTTTTCAAAAAAAAAATTCTTTTCTTTGTTCAATCTTTGTTTTTTGTTTAAGTCTTTTATTTTTGTTCTTGTTGAAGTTTTCAAAATTTTTTAGTCTTTCTTTCTAAATAATTTCAAAAATAGTTTCTTTGTTTAAATCTTGTGTCAATCTTTAAGTTTGGTGTCTTCTTGTGTTTTTCTTTTAAAATTTTCGAAAATTGTGTGTTTGGTTTTCAAAAATTTTAAGTCTGGTGTCTTTTGCATGTTCTTGTGTTCTTTGAATTCTTTGAATTTTGTTCTTAATGTTCTTCTTGATCTTCAAAGTGTTCTTGTTCTTCTTTTTGTTTTGATCTTAAAGTTTTAAGTTTTGTGTCTTTTACTTGTTTTTCTCTTTCTTCATTAAATTCAAAAATCAAAAAAATAAAATATCTTTTCTTATCTTTTAATTAATTTTTCGTAAACTTTAATTAAAAATTCAAATTTTAATTTTAAATTTTTATCTTATCTTATCTTAATTCTCAATTCTCAAAATCAAATCTTTTTAAAAATCTTATCTTTTTCAAAATCTTATCTTATCTTTTTATCTTTCTTTAAAATTCAAAATTCAAAAATCTTATCTTATCTTATTTCAAATTTCAAAATTCAAAAATTAAATTTTAAATTTCAAAGATTAAATCTTTTCAAAATTCAAATCTTTTTCAAATCTTTATTCTTTATCTTATCTTGTTGACTTTTTCAAAATTCAAAATTTAAAATTTTAAAATTTCAAATTTCAAATTTCAAAATTCAAATTTCAAATTCAAATTTCAAAATTTAAAATTTAATTTTTAAATTTCACTTTCAAATCTTTTCTAATCTTGTATCTAATCTTGTTTTCAAATATTTCTTAATTAATCACTTATCTTCTCTGTCTTCTTTTTCAAAACTTCCTAACTAATTCTTCTCTCTTCTAATTTTCGAAAATTCTTTTCTTCTTCTCTCTCTTCAATTTTCGAAATTCATTAACTAATTTTCAATTCTTTTTAATTAATTAACCTTAATTTTTGAAATTAATAAATAAATAAAATAAAATCAAAAATATTTTAATTATTGTTTATTTCTTCTATTTCTAATTCTTCTCCTCTCTACTTCTATTTATTCGAATTCTTCTCCCCCTTCTTCTATCTTCATTCTTGTATCACCCTCTTCTTTCTTCACATCTTATAGGGAGTCCTCTGTTCTTGAACATAGAGCTCCCATTCTTCTTCTTTCTTGTCATCTTTCTTTTTCTTGTTTATGACCAAGAACAGGGATAAAGAACCTCTCTTTAATCTTGATCCGGAACCTGAAAGGACTTTAAGGAGAAGCTTAAACAAATTAAAGCACAACACTCCGGAAGAAACCTTTCAGAAAATTTTGAACAAGAAATTAAAGACATGGCTGAACCTCAAGAAGAGGCAAGAAAGGTTCTTAGTGACTTCACCATGCCTACCTCTAACTTTTATGGCAGAAGTATCTATGTACCTGCCATTGGAGCTAACAACTTTGAGCTTAAGCCTCAGTTAGTCTCTCTTCTGCAACAGAATTGCAAGTTCCATGGATTTTCACTAGAAGATCCACATCAGTTCTTAGGTGAATTCTTGTAGATCTATGATACTGTTAAGATCAATGGAGTAAATCCTAAGGTCTACAAACTTATGCTCTTTCCCTTTGTTGTAAGAGATAGAGCTAAGATATGGTTGGATTCTCAACCAAAAGAGAGTCTAGACTCTTGGAAAAAGCTGGTTAATAGTTTCCTAGCTAAATTCTTTTCCACTCAAAGGATGAGCAAAATCAGAGTGGAAGTTCAAACCTTTATACAAAAAGAAGGTGAATCCCTCTATGAAGCTTAGGAAAGATACAAGCAACTGATCAGGAGATGTCCTCCTGACGTGCTCTCAGAATGGTCTATCATAGGCGTATTCTATGATGGTCTATCAGAGATGTCCAAAATATCATTGGACAGCTATGTCGGTGGATCACTCCACTTGAAGAAAACGCCTGCAGAAGCTAGAAAACTCATTGAGATGGTTAAAAATAACCAATTCATGTATACTTCAGAAAGAAACCTTGTAAGTAATGGGGTACTTCAGAAGAAAGGAGTTCTTGAAGTTGATACTCTGAATGCCATATTGGCTCAGAACAAGATCTTGACCCAGCAGGTCAATATGATCTCTCAGCATTTGACTGGAATGCAAACTGCAACTGGTAGTACTCAGGAAGCTTCTTCTGAAGTAGAAGTTTATGATCCTGAGCAACCCACCATGGAGGAGGTGAATTACATGGGAGAACCCTATGGAAACATAATCCTTAATGGAGGAATCATCCTAACCTTTCATGGAAGGATCAACAGAAGCCTCAGCAAGGCTTCAATAACAATCAAGGTGGAAGGAACCAGAATAGGTTCAATAACAGACCACTATTCCCATCCTCTCAAGGGAATATGGAACCCCTTAAGTAGAGCCTTTCTGACTTAGTCACTCTTGTTTTTAGCCTCTCTAAGACCCTCATAGTTTCATAACTAAAACAATATCCTCCATCAAAAATCTAAAGGTGCAGGTTGGTCAACTGAGCAAGAGGATCCCTGAGACTCCTCCTGAAATTCTTTCTGGCAACATTGAAGTAAACCCAATAGAAGAGTGCAAGACCATCACAACTAAGGCAGAGGTCGAATCTGGAGACACTGGAAAGGCATTGAATGCCAGCGAGGAAGATCTCACTGGGCGTTCAATGCCCAAAATGGCCAAGAGTCTGGCATGAACGCCAGTGAGGAACCCCTCACTAGGCGTTCAACGACAATACAGACAGCAAAGTTGGCATTGAATGCTAGCCAGGGAGCACTGGCTGGGTGTTCAATGCCCATCCTAGCACCAGAGCTGGCGCTGAACACCAGTGAGGAAGCCCTCACATGGCGTTCAATGCCCAACCAGCCAGGATACCCCTGTTGGGTGTTCAACGCCCAAAAGGATAGAGGAACTGGCGTTTAACGCCAGTAAGGGTGCACAGAAAGGGCGTTCAATGCCCAAAGAGCTCTATCAGAGCTGGCGTTGAATGCTAGTGAAGGCACACCCTCAGAGTGCTTAAGTCCCACTCAAGGAACCCTTATCCAAGAACTAAGGGAAGAGCAAGTTTCTCGGTACCTAGGAGCTCTCATAAAGGTGAATGCCAAGTTATTTGGTACAAAATCTTTAGAGGAAGAACCTCCACTGCTTACAAAAGAACTCCATGCTCTGGTTCAGCTGAAGCTACCTCAGAAGCTTCCAGATCCTGGACGCTTCCTGATTCCTTGTACCATAGGCACCATGACCTTTGAGAAGGCTCTATGTGACCTAGGGTCAAGCATAAACCTCATGCCACTCTCTGTAATAGAGAAGCTGGGCATCATTGAGGTACAAGCTACAAACATCTCATTAGAGATGGCAGACAAGATAATGAAGAAGCCATATGGCTTAGTAGATGATACTTGGTGAAGGTTGAAAACCACTACATCCATGCAAACTTTATAGTCTTGGACATTGGAGAGGATGAGGATGACTCTATCATCCTTGGAAGACCTTTCTTAGCCACTGCCAATGCTATCATTAATGTGGCTAAGGGAAAACTGACTCTACAATTAGGAGAGGATCACATCTTGTTCAAGATGCCTCATCCTAATTCTCCCTCTAATAAAAGATAGATAACTGTGCAATACCTAGTGTTCCAACCCTCTCTTTCTATGCAGGGCTTTGCAGAGCACCCACACAACAATTCTAAGTTTGGTGTTGGGCTGCCATCAACAAGCTCTAAGCACAAAGGTACCAACTGAAGGCCTCTCACCTGGCATGAGAGTTGTCTTCACTAAGAAACCAGTCTTACCACATACAGTGAGTCGTGTCCTGTCTTTAGAGCATGTTGAGCTCATTCATGAGAAGACAGGAAGAAAGTTCACTGTAAGGGGCAAAATTTTGAGCCTATACTCACCTCTATAAGGGGCTAAATGTCAAGCTAGTGACGTTAAAGAAGCGCTTGTTGGGAGGCAACCCAACCTTAATTAATTATTTTTATTTTTATTTTTATTTTTATTCATTTTGTTTTTCTTTCAGTTAATTTCTTAGGATCATAATCATGTGAAGCAGTCAGAACAGAGACAGAATTATTCAACAGTAAAAACTGAACACTCTGGATGGAGTGTTAAAGTTGAATGCCAGTCAGGGAGCTCTGACTAGGCGTTCAACGCCCCAAATGGGCAGTATTGCTGGCGTTGAATGCCAGTGAAGGAGCAGACCCTGGGCATTCAAACGCCAGTGCAGAGGGCAGGGAATCTGAATTCCCTAGCCTCTCAGGACCAGTGGGTCCCATAGCATCTTCACCCACCCCACTTATTCCTTCTTACTTCACACTTTCCCATACACGCTTTCCTATAAACCCTAGCCTAATCACATCCATATCACTTTTCCAAATCCATAATAACTCCCACCAACCCTCACCCACTTCAAAATCAAATTTCCCACCCAAAACCCCACCCATGACCGAACCTAACCCTACCCTACTGCTATAAATACCCCTCTTCATAACCCTTCGTACACACACCTCTCATATACACTCATAAGCCCCACGGCCGAGCCCTTTCTCTCCCTCTATCTTCTTCTATTTTCTTTTTCTACTCCATTCTTCTCTTTTCTTTATTTTTGCTCGAGGACGAGCAAAGTTTTAAGTTTAGTGTTGGAGCTTTTCTCTTTCCATTCCTATTCATGGCACCCAAGGTTGGAGAACCCTCTAGAAAGAAGAAAGGAAAGGTAGTAGCCGCCACCTCTAGAAAAGAGGTTGGAAAGTCCTAACCAATCCCATTCAAGATGTTGGGATTTTAATGGTGTAAGAGTTCTATGCTAATGCATGGGTTACTAAAAACCATGACACTAGTGTGAACCTAAGAGCACCATGGTGCAAGGGAGAATCTTAGATTTCAGCCCGAAAAGTGTGAGGTTGGTGTTCAACTTGTCTCTGATGCAAGGAGACCCACATCCTTACACTAGGAGAGTCAACTTTGATCAGAGATTGGATCAAATGCTCTCAGATATTTGTGTGAAAGGAGCACAGTGGAAAAGGGATTCCCAAGGCAAGCCCATTCAACTAAGAAGGCTTGACCTAAAGCCCATAGCTAGAAGATGGTTGGAATTCATCCAACGTTCCATTATCCCCACTAGCAACCGGTCAAAAGTGACTATTGACAGAGCCATCATGATTCATTACATTATGATTGGAAGTGAGGTGGAAGTACATGAGGTGATTCCTCAAGAATTGTACAAGATAATTGAGAAGCCTTCCAACAATACAAGGTTGGCATTCCCACACCTCATCTGTCATCTATGCAATTCAGCTGGAATTGTCATAGAAGGAGATATCTCCATTAGGGAGGACAAGCCCATCACCAAGAAGAGGATGTAGCAAACTAGAGAGCATGCACAAGAGCCTGTGCAACCGCCTCAGCATGAGATTCCTGAGATTCCTCAAGGGATGTATTTTCCTCATCAAAGCTATTGGGATCAATGGCAAACTTCTCTTGGAGAACTTAGCACTAACATGGAGCAATTGAGGGTGGAGCATCAAGAGCATTCCACCACCCTCAATGAAATAAGAGAAGATCAAAGAGCCATAAGGGAAGACCAGAGGACTATGAGGGAAGAACAACAAAGGCAAAGGAGTGACATTGAAGAGATCAAGCATCACATTAGATCTTCAAGGAGGAGTACTAGCCATCACCATTAATGGTGGATTCGTTCTCTTTTACTTCATTTCCTTTTATTATTTTTCTGTTTTCTATTATGTTGTCTTGTCTGTTCTCTTGTTTTTATTGCATGATCATTTACATTGATGTCTTAAAAATGTAAAATGTTCCATATATCTCTCACCTTGCTTAAAAGAAAATTTTATTTGAAAAGAATTGAGAGATACATGAATTTCAAGTTTATGATAAGAATAGTTCAATTATCTTGATGTGGTGGCATTGCTTTTGTTTTCTGAATGTATAAGTAAACAGTGCATATTTGAAGTTGAAATTTTGGAATGTTGGCTCTTGAAAGAATGATGAAAAAGAAAAAATATTATTGGTGATCTGAAAAATCCAAAAATTGATTCTTGAAGCAAGAAAAAGCAGCAAAAAGAAAAAGAAAAAGCATGTTGCAAAAGAAAAAAAATAATATATGCATGCGAAAAAAAAATTAAGAAAATGGAAAAAAAAAATAAATAAAGAGAAAAATCCATTACTACCTAGAAATGCAGGAAAAGGAGGGCAGATTGAAAAAGCCAATAACCCTTTAAACCAAAAGGCAAGGGTAAAAGGATCCAAGGCTTTGAGCATCAATAGATAGGAGGGCCTAGTGGAATAAAATCCTGGCCTAAGTGGCTCAACCAAGCTGTCCCTAACCATGTGCTTGTGGCGTGAAGGTGTCAAGTGAAAAGCTTGAGACTAAGCGGTTAAAGTCGTGATCCAAATCAAAAAGAGTGTGCTTAAGAACTCTGGACACCTCTATCTGGGAATTCTAGCAAAGCTGAATCACAATCCGAAAGGGTTCACCCAGTTAAAGTGTCTGTGGCATTTATGTATCCGGTGGTAATACTGGAAAATAAAGTGCTTAGTGTCACGGCCAAGACTCTAAAAGCTATGTTCAAGAATAAAAAAGAACTGAACTAGGAGAATCAATAATATCATCTGGATTCTAAGTTTCTAAAGATGCCAACCATTCTAAGTTTCAATGGATAGTGAGATGCCAAAACTATTCAAAAGCAAAAAGCTACTAAGTCCCGCTCATCTAATTGTACCTGAGCTTCATTGGAAACTTAGAAATTTATTGTATCTTAATCTTCTTTTTATCCTACTGAGTTTTTTAGTTGCTTGGGGACAAGTAACAGTTTAAGTTTGGTGTTGTGATGAGCGGATATTTTATACGCTTTTTGGCATCATTTTCATATAGTTTTTAGTATGTTTTGTTTAGTTTTTATTAAGTTTTTATAGGTTTTAGTGTCAAATTCACATTTTTGGATTCTACTTTGAGTTTGTGTATTCTTGTTCAATTTCAGGTATTTTCTGGCTGAAATTGAGGAGCTGGAGCAAAAGTCTGATTCAGAGACAGAGAAAACACTGCAGATGCTATCCGGATCTTACTTCCTTGCACTCGGAAGAGCTTTTCTGGAGCTACAGAAGTATAAATGGAGCGTTCTCAATGGCTATGGAAAGCTGACTTCCAGAGCTTTCCATAAATATATAATTGTTTAAACTTTGCTTCAGATTAGAAGGCCCAAAACTGGTGTCCAATGCCAGGCTCCTACCCCCTTTCAGGCGTCCAGCGCCCAAGGAGAAAAGACCAATGTTCAAACGCCCAAAGAGGACCTCCTAGCCAGCGTTCAACACCCTAGAGGCCTCATAGCACCTGGATCTCATCAAAGCTCAGCCCAAACACTCATCAAGTGGGCCCCAGAAGAGGATTTTAGCACTAAAAAGATTGTTTTACCCTACTAGTCATTTGTTTAGTATTTAAGGATTAGATTTACAACATCTAGAGACTTTTATGCCATATTCGAGTTTTACATTATAATTTCCTTTCAATATAAATTTCTAAACCTCCTAGGTTGAGGGGAGGAGCCCTGCTGAGTTCTATGAATTAATAAAAGTATTACTATTTTTCTTCGATCCATGTTTGATTTAATTCTAAGATGTATACTTGTTCTTCAACATGGTGAATGGGATGATCAGTGACAACCAGCTCTGTTCATCATACTAGGACTGTGTGCCTAACAACCACCTGTGTCCACTTGGGTTCGTGTGAATACGTGGCTGGAAAGCCCGAACCGCCAGCTTGATTATACATCTCCCAGACGGCTAATCCACGACTTCGTTGGGGACTTCTCGAGACACCAGTTCAGCTGATGTCCGGGGAGATTAGGGTCTCTGTGGTAGAGGCTAGAACCTAAAGAACAACATTCTCTGATTCGGAAGATTTGACCTTATCTGTGGCGTTTTGAGTACGATCACCAAAGAGAATGAACTGCTAGAGCTTCACCCTCGTTCAGATTGGATGACCGCGGCCATTCGGCGTTTGATCTGAAGCAGAGGAGATTGATGACCACGGCCAATGGCATTGATCACATACAGCCTGCCATAGAAGAAATCACTCACAAGCAAAGAATACAGTAATACCAGAGTAAATTTATAAAGACAAAGCAACTCCAATCCTTAACCATATTCCTATTACTGATTCTATTTAATTTACAAAGTATTTTATACACTTTTATTCCTTTCATGTCAACTTAGTTTAGATCTCACAAATACAAATTAAGCCAACTCTTCTGATTTTAATAACCAAATCAAAAACTAACTATCAACATCAAATTTCAATCCAAAAGATAGTCACAATTCAAAGCAAATTTAAACCAGGAGTTTGAAATCTCGGGTTGTCTTCCCTAGGAATTGCAAATGAAGTGCTAAGATTATTGGCTATGATTGATTGCAAGAAAAGCAAGGAATGTAAATAGCAAGAAAGTAACTTAACATGCAAGAAATTGAATGAAAGCAAGTAAATAAACATGCAAGAAACTAAATGAAAGCAATTAAAAGTAAAAGCAAGTAAAGCAAGGAAAGGGAAAATTCAAATGCAAGAAACCTCTTGGCATGTAATTGAGAGCTAAGGTTACCTATCCTAGCCATTAACCACAAACACATGATGATTATGAAGAGTTAATCCTACTTAGTCAACCCTACATCAAGGATAAGTCAAATAGGCATAGTTGATCCCAATCCATAAGTCCTAGTCAACACTATTAATGGGAGACTTAAAGTCAATAGAAACCAAATCAACTAACTACTCTAATATATCAAACAAGAATGGACATCAATGATTCAAGGAGCACCAAAGTCCTCAATTCCAAGCCAAGAGTGAGGAAAAACTATGTAAAAACTAAGCCAAGCATTTTATCAAACACTTGGTGTGCATGAGAATAAAATAATATTAAAATATATTAAAAATAAAATCTAACTACGAAAAGCAAGAAAATGATAATAACAACTAAAATAAGCATTAAATGAACATAAAACATAAATTGCATTAAATAGAAATTAAGAATTACAAGAGTGTTCATAAAATGAAAAGTGACATAAAAGAAAAATTAAGAAGAAGAACTAAGAGAAGTAAGACAATAAACATGAAAACATAAATGAAACTACATTAAGACAAGAATTAAAGACAGAAATTAAAGAAAAATTAACTAAACCTAACCTAATTCTAGAGAGAGGAGGGAGCTTCTCTCTCTAGAAAACTAAGAAAAAATATAGAAAAGCTAAACCTAATTGTCCCCCCTTGCTTCCACTTGAATTGAGGTTGAAATAGCTTCAGAAATGAGTTGGATTGGATTTTGGAGGCCCAAAATTCACCCCAAGCGATTTGCATTAATGAGCTCACGTGACTCGGGTCACGCGTAAGCGTGGGTCACGTGCACACGTCGCCGAGCGAAATTCCATACGTACGCATGGGTCATGCGTACGCGTCACCGAGCTCGCACTTGTGCACGCGCACGCGTCGCTTATGCGCACGCACGGATCGCTGAATCTTCCAAACTCCATTTCTTCATGGTTTCTTCCCTTTTGCATGCTCTTTTTCTCACTTCTTCAACCCATACTTGCCTTGGAAACCTGAAATCACTTAGCAAACACATCAAGGCATCAAATGGGATTAAAGTGAATAAAATTTAGCAATTAAAAGGCCTAAAGAGCATGTTTTCTCTTTCAAGCACATTTTAGGAAGAAATCATGAAACTATGCTATTTCAATGGATAAGTGCAAGAAAAGTTGATGAAATCCACCCAAATAGAGCAAATAAATACCATAAAATATGGATTCATCACATCCCCAAACTTAAATAATAGCATGTCTTCATGCTATACTCAAGAGGGAAACAAGGGGTATTATTCAATGCAAGTAAACTACCTACATGCAATCTATCTACATGAGTGCAACTACTTAGTCAAAATAAATCAAACTCAAACAATACATATTTGAACATAAGGGCTAAAGCAATCTTAACCAAGTCAAATCCATAATTGATTAGAGTTATTGAAAAGAATTAATGGTATGCGAAATTGTGATCTCAGGCAACGGCGCCAAAAACTCTGTACGCACGTCTTAATAAATCGTTTTTCATTCACAACTTCGATACAACTAACCAGCAAGTGCACTGGGTCGTCCAAGTAATAAACCTTACGCGAGTAAGGGTCGATCCCACGGAGATTGTTGGTATGAAGCAAGCTATGGTCATCTTGTAGATCTCAGTCAGGCGGATATCAAATGGTTATGGAGTTTTCGAAAATAATAATAAATAAACAGAAAATAAAGATAGAAATACTTATGTATATCATTGGTGAGAATTTCAGATAAGCGTATAGAGATGCTTTCGTCCCTCTGAACTTCTGCTTTCCTGCCGTCTTCATCCAATCAGTCCTACTCCTTTCCATGGCTGGCTTTATGTAAGGACATCACCATTATCAATGGCTACTTTTCATCCTCTCTGTGAAAATGGTCCGATGCGCTGTCACTGCATGGCTAATCATCTGGAGGCATCACCGTGGTCAATGGCTGCATCCCATCCTCTTGTGAAAATGGTCCAAATGCTCTGTCACATCACGGCTAATCATCTGAGGTTCTCGATCATACTGGAATAGGATTCACCCTCCTTTTGCGTCTGTCACTACGCCCAGCACTCGCGAGTTTGAAGTTCGTCACAGTCATTCAATCCCAGATTCCTACTTGGAATACCACAGACAAGGTTTAGACTTTCCGGACTCTCATGAATGCCGCCATCAATCTAGCTTATAACACGAAGATTCTGATGAAGAGATCCAAGAGATACTCATCCAATCTAAGGTGGAACGGAAGTGGTTGTCAGGCACGCATTCGTGGCGGAATGATGATGATTGTCACGTTCATCACATTCATATTGAAGTGCGAATGAATATCTTAGAAGCGGAATAAGTTGAATTGAATAGAAAAACAGTAGTACTTTGCATTAATTCATGAGGAACAGCAGAGCTCCACACCTTAATCTATGGAGTGTAGAAACTCTACCGTTTGAAAATACATAAGTGAAAGGTTCAGGCTTGGCCGAATGGCCAGCCCCCATGATCTAAGAACCAGACGTCCCAAGATGTCTAATACAATAGTAAAAAGTCCTATTTATACTAAACTAGCTACTAGGGTTTACAGAATTAAGTAATTGATGCATAAATCCAGTTTCGGGGCCCACTTGGTGTGTGCTTGGGCTGAGCTTTATTTTTCCACGTGCAGAGGCTTCTTTTGGAGTTGAACGCCAAGTTGTAACGTGTTTTTGGCGTTCAACTCTGGTTCGTGACGTGTTTCTGGCGTTTAACTCCAGACTGCAGCGTAGAACTGGCGTTCAACGTCCTTTTGCATCGTCTAAACTCGGCCAAAGTATGGACTATTATATATTGCTGGAAAGCCCTGGATGTCTACTTTCCAACGCGATTAGAAGCGCGCCATTTTGAGTTCTATAGCTCCAGAAAATCCACTTTGAGTGCAGGGAAGCCAGAATCCAACAACATCAGCAATCCTTCTTCAACCTTTGAATCTGATTTTTTCTCAAGTCCCTCAATTTCAGCCAGAAAATACGTGAAATCACAGAAAAACACACAAACTCATAGTAAAGTCCAGAAATATGAATTTAACATAAAAACTAATAAAAACATCCCTAAAAGTAACTAGATCCTACTAAAAACATACTAAAAATAATGCCAAAAAGCGTATAAATTATCCGCTTATCACAACACCAAACTTAAATTGTTGCTTGTCCCCAAGCAACTAAAAATCAAATAGGATAAAAAGAAGAGAATATACTATAAATTCCAAACTATCAATGAAACATAGCTCCAATCAGATGAGCGGGACTTGTAGCTTTTTGCCTCTTGAATAGTTTTGGTATCTCACTTTATCCATTGAGGTTCAGAATGATTGGCATCTATAGGAACTCAGAGTTCAGATAGTGTTATTGATTCTCCTAGTTCAGTATGTTGATTCTTGAACACAGCTACTTTATGAGTCTTGGCCGTGGCCCTAAGCACTTTGTTTTCCAGTATTACCACCGGATACATAAATGCCACAGACACATAACTGGGTGAACTTTTTCAGATTGTGACTCAGCTTTGCTAAAGTCCCCAATTAGAGGTGTCCAGGGTTCTTAAGCACACTCTTCTTTTGCTTTGGACCTTGACTTTAACCGCTCAGTCTCTAGTTTTCACTTGACACCTTCACGCCACAAGCACATGGTTAGGGATAGCTTGGTTTAGCCGCTTAGACCGGGATTTTATTCCTTTAGGCCCTCCTATCCACTGATGTTCAAAGCCTTGGGATCCTTTTTATTTACCCTTGCCTTTTGGTTTTAAGGGTTATTTGCTTTTTGCTCTTGCCTCTTGGTTTTAAGAGCTTTTGGCTTTTTCTGTTTGCTTTTTCTTTTTCCATTTTTTTTTCTCCATTTTTTTTTGCTAGCTTTTATATTCACTGCTTTTTCTTGCTTCAAGAATCATTTTTATGATTTTTCAGATTATCAAATAACATGTCTCCTTGTCATCATTCTTTCAAGAGCTAACATATTTAACATTCTTAAACAACAACTTCAAAAGACATATGCACTGTTCAAGCATTCATTCAGAAAACAAGAAGCATTGTCACCACATCAATATAATTAAACTAAGTTCAGGGATAAATTCGAAACTCATGTACTTCTTGTTCTTTTGAATTAAAACATTTTTCATTTAAGAGAGGTGATGGATTCATAGGACATTCATAACTTTAAGACATAGTTACTAAATACTAATGATCATGTAATAAGACACAAACATAGATAAGCATTTAACATAAAGAAAACGAAAAATAGAGAATGTAAGAACAAGGAATGAGTCCACCTTAGTGATGGTGGCGTTTCCTTCTTGAGGAACCAATGATGTCCTTGAGCTCTTCTATGTCTCTTCCTTGTCTTTGTTGCTCCTCCCTCATTGCTTTTTGATCTTCTCTAATTTCATGAAGGATGATGGAGTGCTCTTAATGTTCCACCCTTAGTTGTCCCATGTTAGAACTTAATTCTCCTAGGGAGGTGTTGATTTGCTCCCAATAGTTTTGTGGAGGAAGATGCATTTGAGGCATCTCCGGGATCTCATGGTGATGAGCTTCATGCGTTTCTTGAGATCCATGAATGGGCTCTCTTGCTTGCTCCATCCTTTTCTTAGTGATGGGCTTCTCTTCCTCAATGGGAATGTCTCCTTCTATGAAAGCTCCAGCTGAGTAACATAGATGGCAAATAAGATGAGGGAAAGCTAGCCTTGCAATGTGGGAGGACTTTTCGGCCATTTTGTAGAGTTCAAGGGAGATGACTTCATGAACTTCTACTTCCTCTCCAATCATGATACTATGAATCATGATGGCCCGATCCACAGTAACTTCAGATCGGTTGCTAGTGGGGATGATGGAGCGTTGGATGAACTCTAACGATCCTCTAGCCACAGGCTTGAGGTCCAGTCTTCTTAGTTGAACCGGCTTGCCTTTGGAGTCAATCTTCCATTGAGCTCCTTCCATACATATGTCCATGAGGACTTGGTCCAACCTTTGATTAAAGTTGACCCTTCTAGTGTAGGGGCGTGCTTCTCCTTGCATCATGGGCAAGTTAAACGCCAACCTCACGTTTTCCGGACTGAAATCTAAGTATTTCCCCCGAACCATGGTAAAATAATTTTTTGGGTTCGGGTTCTTACTTTGATTATTTTTCCTAGTGATCCATGCATTGGCATAGAACTCTTGAACCATTAGGATGCCGACTTGTTGGATGGGGTTTGTTAGAACTTCCCAACCTCTTCTTTGGATTTCATGTCGGATCTCCGGATACTCATTTCTCTTAAGCTTGAAAGGGACCTCGGGGATCACCTTCTTCTTGGCCACAACATCATAGAAGTGGTATTGATGAGCTTTGGAGATGAATCTTTCCATCTCCCATGACTCAGAGGTGGAAGCTTTTGTCTTTCCTTTTCCTTTTCTAGAGGATTCTCCGGTCTTAGGTGCCATCAATGGTAATGGAAAAACAAAAAAGCTATGCTTTTACCACACCAAACTTAGAATATTGCCCGCCCTCGAGCAAAAGAAAAAAGAATAGTAGAAGAAGAAGAAAAAAATATGGAGGGGAGGAGGGAGAGGTGTATTCGGCCAAGAAGGGGAAGAGAGGGTTGTGTTGTGTGAAAATGAGGAAGAATGGAGGGCTATATATAGGGAAGGGAGGAGGGTAAGTTTCGGCCATATAGGGTGGGTTTGGGTGGGAAATTGATTTTGAATTTTGAAGGTAGGTGGAGTTTATGAGGTAGGTTTATGGGAAAGAGTGGATGGATGTGAGTGGTGAGGTGGTGATAGGGAAGAGAGATTGAGGTGATTGGTGAAGAGTTTTGGGGAAGATTAATTATAAGAAAAGCAAGGAATGCAAATAGCAAGAAAGTAACTTAACATGCAAGAAATTGAATGAAAGCAAGTAAATAAACAAGCAAGAAACTAAATGAAAACAATTAAAAGTCAAAGCAAGTAAAGCAAGGAAAGGGAAAATTCAAATGCAAGAAACCTCTTGGCATGTAATTGAGAGCTAGGGTTACCGATCCTAGTCATTGACCACAAACACATGATGATTATTAAGAGTTAATCCTACTTAGTCAACCCTACATCGAGGATAAGTCAAATAGGCATAGTTAATCCCAATCCAAAAGTCCTAGTCAACACTATTAATGGGAGACTTAGAGTCAATGGAAACCAAATCAACTAACTACTCTAATATATCAAACAAGAATGGACATCAATGACTCAAGGAGCACCAAAGACCTCAATTCCAAGCCAAGAGTGAGGAAAAACTATGTAAAAACTAAGCCAAGTATTTTATCAAACACTTGGTGTGCATGAGAATAAAATAATATTAAAATGCATTAAAAATAAAATCTAACTACCAAAAGTAAGAAAATGATAACAGCAACTAAAATAAGCATTAAATGAACATAAAACATAAACTGCATTAAATGGAAATTAAGAATTACAAGAGTGTTCATAAAATGAAAAGTGACATAAAAGAGAAATTAAGAAGAAGAACTAAGAGAAGTAAGACAATAAAGTATGAAAAAATAAATGAAACTACATTAAGACAAGAATTAAAGACAGAAATTAAAGAGAAATTAACTAAACCTAACCTAATGTTAGAGAGAAGGGGGAGATTCTCTCTCTAGAAAACTAAGAGAAAAACATAGAAAAGCTAAACCTAATTGCCCCCTTGCTTCCACTTGAATTGGGGTTGAAACAGCTTAAAAACATAAAAATGAGTTGGATTGGGTTTTGAAGGGCCAAAATTCGCACCCAGCGATTTACATTAATGAGCTCATGTGACTCGGGTCATGCGTACGCGTGGGTCACTCGCACGCGTCGCCGAGCAAAATTCACTTCCACGCGTACGCATCGCCGAGCTCGCACTTGTGCGCGCGCACGCGTCGCTTGTGCGCACGCACGGATCGCTGAATCTTCCAAACTCCATTTCTCCATTGTTTCTTCCATTTTGCATGCTCTTTTTCTCACTTCTTCAACCCATACTTGCCTTGGAAACCTGAAATCACTTAGCAAACACAGCAAGGCATCAAATGGGATTAAAGTGAATGAAATTTAGCAATTAAAAGGCCTAAAGAGCATGTTTTCTCTTTCAAACACATTTTAGGAAGAAATCATGAAACTGTGCTATTTCAATGGATAAGTGCAAGAAAAGTTGATAAAATCCACCCAAATAGAGCAAATAAATACCATGAAATATGGATTCATCAATTACTTGGATGACCCAGTGCACTTGCTGGTATCACTATACGGAGTGTGGGGATTCGTCTACCAGTTCCCAAAACTCGCGATTCGCATTTCCTATAACTCGTATATCATCTATGATAACCCATTAGTGCTTCCATATACATAATTCACTAGTGTTAAGCTGGCCAAACTTAATACAAAGAATTATGCAATGCCAGACTAATGGCATTAATCAATAGACCGTAGTGTGCATAAAGCTCTAATTCTCGTTATCCGAACAAGACCTACTACATGACAGATGCTCAGAGTATGCAATTGAAGCATAGTCGGTCCATTCCTCAGGCTCTATAGGAAAGACCTCTCTGATACCATAATGTACCACCCTAACTATCAAAATGTCACACTTCCGGCTACGCTACTCTGATAGTTCGGGTATTACGATGACTCCTATAATATTTAATATTAAAATATGAGTTTGTTTAAAACTTTAATCATATTAGCGCTCAAAAGACTTTTTAATAAATAACATACATCCATACAAAAGTCAATACTTACAAAGGATACATACATATATATATATATATATACATCTTAATAAATTTTACAAGCATTACATAATCAGAATCCTATCCCTCTTCTAAAACTTGTGAAGATAAAGGCGAGGAAAAAAGTAACTAATACGACACAAACATCGTTTAAAACAGAAAAGGAAATAAAATAGGCTCTTCCAAACTTCATCGTCCATAACCTAAAAAGAAAAGACATGTAGGGGAGTAAGAACATCGTCCTCGCTAGTTCTCACTATGGGATAAGAGAATTACTATAATAGGATACGTGAAATAAAACTGTTTTTAAAATACAGTGAGTAATAACCGCCTTATGCATCTTTTCAAAACCAAAGATTTAATATTCAAAATCCAAAATCCTTTCTGAAAGAGGAATATGTTAATTTCTCAGAAATCCAAAAGCCTTTTTAAAAGTTTTTCCTAGGTAGCATGAATGACCAATCTGTTCCAAGCATAGGTTCATTAAGTCTATGCTGAACCAGTTTAGTTTTTCATACTTTTCTAAACCAAAAACTCAAAACAAACACGGCCTTCGGCCCATCTTATAATCAACCACAGCCCTAGGCCCAAACAAATCAATCCACAGCCAATTCACCATGAATTCAACCAATTTCAGTCACAAACACACGTAAGGAGGTTCAAACACAATCAAAGCATTTACATCAAGTATAGCAATTAGCAGATAAAAATAATTATTCACATAGACAAACCACATATACAATAAACACACCGAATCAATGTCACATAGATGCAAATGATGCATGGCTGTCCTACTGGCCATGAGCTCACGCGTCGGTTATGTTGCCAGACCCCACTCGGATAAGCGGGATTAAACCACCATCCTTATTCGTAGGTTCCATAAACAAGCGGGATTAAACCACCATCCTTACTCGAAACACGCAAGCGGGATTAAACTACCGTCCTTGCCTCCACAGTAAGCGGGATTAAACCACCATCCTTACTGGGTACATAAAACAATATGCAAGCGGGATCACACCACCACCTTGCTAAAAAATTATCAATACGTGAGCAGGATAAAACCACCATCCTCACTGCAGGCGGGATAAAACCACCATCCCTGCACAATGGTTTACGCACTAAGTAAGTGGAATTATACCACCATCCTTGCCAGGACAGAAACCCTCATCATATTCTCAGTAATATCCACAATCAATCAGGCTCAAATTCTTATTTCATTAATCATTATTAGCCCACTTACTTTCAAATAACAAACGTATTAAAAAACCACTTTTTCTTAAATCAATTTCCTTTCTCAACAAAGCCACTTTTTGCAACATCTTTCCAAAACTCCCAAACAACTTCAAAACCATGTCAAATTCAAAATCTCTTCTGAACTACTCAAAATCATTCATTTTCAAACCATTTTCTCAATCACTTTAAATCAAAAGTTATTAATTAAAATCCACGGCAAGGTCTCAAGACTTTAGGGAAAAAACAAACCAACCTCATTTCCATAAATTCAGTGAAGATTCTCAAAAATCATTGTTTCCTTAATTTGAGTTATTCAAAGGAAGTTTCTAAGCCAAATTAAAACCAAATCACGTGAATTAAAAATTCCGAACCAAGTTAAAAATCCAAAACCAATCTCAATTTTATTCTTAAAACCAATTCTTTCAACCTTTTCCAAAAACATCATAAAACGACAATCAAACTCCATTTTCTTATAAATTCATTAAAACTCCTCTGAACGAATTCCTTAAGTCCAATTCAAAACATAAACTCTTTTTATAGATCAAATTGACCTTAGGACATAGTACTTTTCTTAAGTGATTTAAAATTGTAAAGTAATTCTTTTTCTGAATAAATTGAATTCAAGACATGTTTTTCTCAATTAAATTAAATTCGGGACATACTATTTCCGTAATAAATCAAATAATATGACTTCTCAAGTTCAAACTTTCTAAATAAAATTTCAAACAAAGTTTCAGATTTTATAGAAAATTCGGCAGCACCTCCTCTAAAACTTGGACTTTGCCACCCTTTTTGGATCCTAACCAAACCATTCCGCAACCCTCTTTAACAAGTTCAAAACCAAATCAGTTCAAAATCATGCTGAATCCAAAGGTGCATACTATTCTCATATTTCAAGAAAACCAACTCAAGCTCAAATCAACCTCTAACGGATTAAACTCAATTTCAAAACTTTAGAAGAAATAACTTTAAAGAAACACTTCAAAAGCAGTCCGTTTTTCAAAAGCAAACAATAATCCAATCAAACAAGCATGCATATCCATCCAAGACAATCAAACAATGCATAGGACTTATACAATCACTGAAATACATTTCTCACATAAATATCCATATATAGAAACTCCAAAATATAAAGTTTAGCTTTCTGAAAAATGCTCCTACCTCGATAAGTCGAAACCATAACCCAAACGCCTCACAGAATTCCCTTTGTCTCGACCTGAATTCAACGGCAGCTTCAAATCGCAGCCCCGCACACTTTCGCAACAGCATAAACAGCTTTAAAACACAACATGCAATCTCGGTCACTAACTCCTAATACATCAATATCGCAAGACTTTATTACACGAAAGAAAACACTAACACAGGGGTTTTCAAAATAGAAAAATTTACTGAACCAACAAAACAAAGCAGCGGCTTTCTTTGAACTGGCTTGGCGGCAGCCCCGGTAGCCACCTCAAGCGGCAGCCCCAACAGCCACCTCAAGCAGTAGTGGCGACTGGACTCCGCCGATGGCAACTGAAACTAACATGCAACAACAATAAAGCTTCCAGAATCTCAAAAGAAACAAAGACCAAACTCGAAACCCTTACTGGTAGAGCGTTCTCTGGTAGCAGAGGCAGCTTCGTCCCCTCTCATCCATAACCAGCCTCGACGGAGAAGGAAGCTGGCAGCGACAGCGGCGGTTCTGACGAAGGCAACGCCGGCGACACGAACGGCAACATAGTTCGTTGACGGATCAGGCGCGCATCTTCTCCCCCCGTGCCTGAGCTCCCTCGCGGTTCTGTTCCCTCCTCCGCACGTCCTTCTCTCGTGATGGAATAGTGGCGGCGACGGCATGGAGAATGGTGCGGCAGTGGTGACGAGGCGTGGTGTAGCGGCGGCACGGCTTCTCTGCTCCATCACTGATGCACAGAAACTTGTCTCTCAACAAAATTTCATTCGGCAAGTATACTGAATTATCGTCAAGTAAAAACTCACAATAGAGTGAGGTCGAATCTCACAGGGATTGATTGGTCAAGCAACTTTAATCAGAGGAATGTTCTAGTTGAGCTAAGCAGAAATTGATTTGAGGAATTGCAAAAAATTAAATGGCGGGAAAGTAAATAACAGAAAATATAAGTGCTGAAAATAAATGGTGGAATGTAAATGGCATAAAGTAAATTGCAGAATCTTAAATGGGGATTTGGGGAGATGAGCAGAAAAGTAAATGGCAGAAAATAAAGAGAATGGGTAAGATTAGAAATGGGGGATTCATTGGGCTTAGGAGATGTTGCATTCTCCGGATCAAGTTCATTTTCATCTCTTCCTCAATCAATGCATTCATTGATCTCCTTGGCAATCTTAAGTGATTGGATTCCAATTCCTTGGCAACCCAATCTCTCTAAGCTTGAACAATTGCCCAATTCCTTGATTTAATTGCTCATAGGAAGAGATGAAGTTTGGTCACTGATTATACCACATGCATTCCCAAATCAAAGTGTTGGTAGGATTATATGTCACTATATCCATCCAAACCCCAATTTGGTCCAGTATGAGAAAGTATTTCTAGCATGATCTCCTCATTCCTCTTCCAAGGTTCCAAAGAGATCCAGGTATGAATAGCTTCTTTTTCAAGACAACTACCCAATTGGATGAAGATTGAAAGCTTTCTAGTAAAATCAAGAGAAAAGAAAAAATAAGAAGAATGAAAACTATTATTGTTCCATCAAATTACAACAGAGCTCCCTAACCCAATGAAAAGGGGTTTAGTTGTTCATAGTTCTGGAAATGGAAAGCGAAAATGAAAAGTACATTCTGAAATTAAATCTAGAACTTGTAGAGAAAGTAAAATATACAGAGTTTAGTTCTCCAAAATGTTCAGCTCCTATCTAGTTCAAAACTACTCCTATATATACTACTCTTCTGATCTTCTAGTTGGCTCTTCAAGTCTTGGATATGGGCCTTTAATCTTTAGTTGAAGCAGTTACAGTCTTCATTGGGCTTAGCTTTGCTTGCAGAGAGAAAGTGAATCAGGCATGGTAGCAAGTTAGTTAGGACGTTAGTGGCATTAACGTTAAGTGTAAATTTGGGTTCGAAAACGTTAGTGACGATAACCTTTTTCACTAACGCTCCAGACCTAATTAACCCACGTTAACTTCAACGTTAGTGGCACTAACGTGACCACTAATGTTGGCTCTTGGTCCTTCGCAAACATTATTGGCAGTCCCCTTTTCCAATAACGTTGCTCCTTGCTTCTTTTTCCCACGTTAGTGATCCACGTTAGTGTAACTAACGTGGCCCTTAACATGGGTATGCCCAAGTTTCGAGAGCATTAGTGACACTCACCTTTGTCACTAACGCTTCAAATGCCCCTTCTTCCCATGTTAGTGCCTCATGTTAATTGCATTAACGTGACCACTAATGTGGTGGTGATTGCCATCTCCAACGTTAGTGACAAAGGTGTGTGTCACTAACGTTGGCCTATCATTCCTTGTCCCACGTTATCCTTCACGTTAGTGGTCTTAATGTGACCACTAACGTGGGAAATATTGGCTTAGTCCAAAGTTAGTGACAAAGGTGAGTATCACTAACGTTGGTGATTCCTTGCTCCTCCCACGTTAGAGTTCACGTTAATTGGATTAACGTGACTCTTAACGTGGCCAAGTTTGACCTTTTGGAACGTTAGTGGTATTCACTTTTACCACTAACATTGGAGCTCCCCTTTTTCTCCATGTTAGCTTCCACATTAATGTAATTAACGTGGAAACTAACGTGGGCTATGATGGCTTTCGAAGGCGTTATTGGTGATCACTTTTTCCATTAACGCTGCAAACTTACTCCCATTCCACGTTAGTGGTCTTTTCTTAATTTGACGCTTACTCTTATGAAGCAATGAAAGTACTATGGTTTGATATATATAAAATTGTTCATCCTTTTCTCTAGACAGACGAATTGGTTCCACAATAAACATTGCCTTTTCGATCAATTTATTTTTTTTCGTCAATCCTGTAAGACTTAAACTCTTTTGATTTGCCATAAGATCTAGATTGAGTTCTCCTCTTTGAATAGAGCTTATAGCAATCTCTTTTATATTATTTTTCAACCTAATCAGGAGACAATAAATTTTGATATTATTCATTATTCTGTGATTTAAGGAACCCTTCCAATTCAATTGAAAAATAAAAAACTTTGTTAATAAGAGATTTATTTCGACCTCCATTCTGTTCTTGTATTTTTTTTTTTCCTCTTTCCTGGCCAATCCTGATGCTGTAGACTCTGCTTCAATATCTTTTTCTTGGGTTGAAAGAGATGATTCCAAATCCACCCCACTCGTGTCTTCCGCTTTTGCTTGATTTCGAGTCTCTAACTCGAATTCCAATTTTTTTTTTTTTGATGATCTAAAAACTATTTTTTTTTCTTCCAGTAAATTTTGTATTTTCACTAACATCTTTTTTTATATCTAAATTGAAAAAAAGGAATTCGATTGGTATGATCCACGGGTTATTCGTATATGCCTTAATAAAATCTTCATTCGGTATGGAATGATTTAATATTTCTTTATTTATTAGCATCCAATCTAAATGTTTTCTATAAAACAAGATAAAACAAGCAAATAAAGTGCAATACATCCTGTTTTCTTATTGGTATGGAATGATTAAATGTTTTCTTTATTTATCTAATGAATTATGAGTTCAATACATCCTGTTTAGCAGAAAGACGGATATTCCTTGCTCATTATCAGACAATCACTTATTCACAAACCCCCTGTGGGGCTAATAGTTTTCATTTCCCATCTCATGGGAAACCCTTTTCGCTCCGCTTAGCCCTACCCCCCCCCCCAGGGGTATTTTAGTGATAGGTTCTATAGGAACTGGACGATCCTATTTGGTCAAATACCTAGCGACAAACTCCTATGTTCCTTTCATTACAGTATTTCTGAACAAGTTCCTGGATAACAAGCCTAAGAGTTTTCTTTTTGATGATAGTGACGATATTGATGATAGTGACGATATTGATGATAGTGATGATATCCAATTAAGTCCGTAGCGTCTACCAATTTCGCCATACCCCCTTTTTTTCCTTGCGATTAGAATCGCATTAAGATGTTTTTTTTTTAGAATTATGTCGGAACTGTAGAATTTATTAGAAATATATTCCGCTATTGAAAAATGTTTCCACCCATTTTATTTACTTTCTTTCATCTATATCGGATATCCAGATTTTGTCGAATCTGAAATAATTGTATTATTTCTATATTCGCAATTCAATATACATAGATAGATACCATATATCTATATCTTTTTTAAAGCCCCTTACTTCTATAATCTTTTTCCACCCAATTTGTCGACTTTTCTAAAAATGATGGAAAAAAGAATAGACCCTTTAACAAGAGAAAAAATCTTCTATGATGAATTGAATAATTATTGGAACTCTCAAAATGAAGAAAAAAAAAACTAAGCAATGAAATTCTAAACAGGGCGGAAGTTCTAGATAAGGAATTTATGCCATTGGATATATTCCAAAAACGAATTAGATTATGCAATGAAGAGACTCAAACAAAAAACTTACCTACTTCCACGGAAGATATCTCATATAATCTTTTTAATGTGTTGATGGAACATAATAGAATATTCATATTGCCCTCAAAATAAATAGAACTTGAAAGGAATTATTTTGATTCAACCATCTATTTTTTCAATTGTCTGTTAAATCTTTTATTTTGAATATCGACTAATCACTTAATATTTCTGGGTTTTTTGTTTTTTGCGTAATTTAGTAAATTAGTTATAGTAACCGATTCTATAAATCTATGAAGTTATTAATGGAATAATTTATTTTATTATTTATTAAGAATTTCGTATATAGCTATAGCTAGAACGACCTTCACAAAGTCTTCATAGGGCAATTGTCACTGCTTATGGACCCGAACCTGGGTGATCTATCTATGACCAGGATGAAGCTTGGGTGAAACTAAGTGGAGGTCCGAACCGACTGATGTTGAAGAATCAGCGGATGAGTTGTGGTTAGGGGTGAAATGCCACTCGAACCCAGAGCTAGCTGGTTCTCCCCGAAATGCATTGAGGCGCAGCAGTTGACTGGACATCTAGGGGTAAAGCACTGTTTCGGTGCGGGCCGCGAGAGCGGTACCAAATCGAGGCAAACTCTGAATACTAGATATGACCTCAAAATAACAAGGGTCAAGGTCGGCCAGTGAGACGATGGGGATAGGTTAAACGCTTTTAAATAAAAAGCAAAAAATGGTGGTCAGGAAGGTTATAGTAGCAAAAGCCATTGAAATTCTTACTTTATACATTGGAAGAATCCATTTTTGTTATTAATAGACTGGGCAGGAAAAAAGAATAACTGAAAGAAAAAAATCGAATTGTTATTCATCAAAGTATCATTTACTCAATGACCAGAATTAAACGAGGATATATAGCTCGGAAACGTAGGACAAAAATTCGTTTATTTACATCAAGCTTTCGGGGGGCTCATTCAAGACTTACTCGAACTATTAGTCAACAGAAAATCAAAGCGTTGGTTTCGGCTAATAGGGATAGAGATAGGAAAAAAAGAGGGTTTCGCGGTTTGTGGATCCATCGAATAAATGCAATAATTGGTAAGAATAAAAAAAAACAATACAATAGGTATAGTAATTTATTGTATAATATGTACAAGGGGCAATTGCTTCTTAATCGTAAAATAGTAGCACAAATGGGTATCTTAAAGGGGAATTGCCTTCTTATGATTGCCAACGAAATCATAACATAAAATAAGAATTCCCCGGAGAATGAACTCCGGGAAGGTAGTAGAGTAGGGATTTGTATGATAAAATAGAATTCATATGATAAAGTCATCAAAATGAACAAGCACGGCTCAATAAAAAAAAGATTGATTCTTCGTTATAGATTATCTTTTTTCTTACAAGACAACAATCAAAATTTGATTGTCATAGTTTTCGTTTTCGAACAAAACATCAATCCACATTTGATTTGTGTTTCAATTCCAATTTGAATTCACTTGAACAATAACTCTAATTTTTTTTTTAACCGGTAGTAGTAGTTCTAGCGGTTGACTCAATTTTTTCAAATTTTTTTTCATTATTAAGAATCTTTTTTTCATTATTAAGAAAGGGTAACGAAGATAAAATACGAGCTTGTTTTATAGCAATCGTAATTAAGATTATATATTGATAAAGTTAGAATCACTACCGCAAAAAATCCAATTAGAAAATAAAGAAAGAACCATAAAGGGAAAAAAGAAAGAAAAAAGGAAGAAACTTATTGCGAACTAATCACAATAAGGCATATACGAAAACATATAAAAGATAAAAAACTACAAAAATCCAACGCAAGGAAAAGTTTGATAATAATATATTATATTTTTTTTTGTGACATTTCGGATTGGCTGTCTTGTGTTTCTAATAAGTTGTTTCATAGTTGGCATGGTGAGTCGTATACATACTGAGTTGGTTTAGATCAATCTTAACCCGATGTTTAAAAATCAGTTATAAACTAATTAATAGAAATTTTTTATATAAATATTATAAGTTATAAGAAATCCGATAACGTTAATATAGAAGTGATGTTCAAAGCTTACTGAGTTGCTTATTAGCCACGTTAATTAGACTAACGTGGCTACTAACGTGGCTCTTCCTTGCTTCCTTTGTCCTGAAATGAAGCAAATAAAGTGCATCAAAGCTTGGTTCTTAATCATGAGATCATGCATCATCCATTCTATCATTCAATCCATGCAAAACTCTCATGAAATGGTGTAAAGTTCACAATATTTGCTTGAATCAAGGTGTAAGTGTATATCTAGCCAAAACTTGCTTATTTACTAAGAAAATGCATGAAACTACCCTAAAATAGTAAAGAAAAGGTCAGTAAAACTGGCCAAAATGCCCTGGCATCACAACACCAAACTTAAAGCTTGCTTGTCCCTAAGCAAGTACTGAAACATAGGAATGATGAATGAAAGAACAAGAGAAACAAGTTCTTATTATAGAAGTGAAGTTCTTGGTTTATGGGGTTTCATGCATAGCAACTTAGGTTCATTCCTTTACTGGTTTCTAGGTCCTTATCATGCTCTTGAATATTTGCTTGATTGCATCCTACAAGATCTTTATTCCTTGATATCCCTTTCTTTTCAGGGTTTATTGCATTCTTAGGCTAAGTGTTCTGTGAGGGGACAACTCTTTAAAATAAGCTTTCAGCCAACACTCCTGAACCAGTTGGTTCAAGGTGCTAGGTGTTGAAACACCCCTAAGGACTTACTCCCTCAAGTCTCTCTCCCCATACATGCACACCACAGGCATATGGTTTATTATTTTCTTTTACTTGAGGTCTTGGTGTCCAGCATCTCTTTGGATCACTAAATGTTCTGTAGCAAGGTTGCTCTTGATAGTGGATTTTCAGTTGAAAATCCCGGGTCAGTTAACCCAAGTTACCAAGTGATGAGGCACTCAGGAGAACTTATTCATCCAAGTAGATCCTTTGCACAGGATCACCACAGACACATCCCTCAAGATTTAAACCCTTAGTGCCTAGCCTTATTTCTTATTATTTTTCTTTCTTTTTCAAACTCTTATTGTTCTTTTTCTTTTTCTTATTAGGATCTTGTTGTTTAGCTAGTCTCATAGAATGTGCTTCAAGCATGTAATTCAATACACATGAGTGCCCTTATACCTTATAGGTGATCCAACTTAGCTAATCTATTACCACACCACAAACCTTGAGGACTTACTTCACAATATGAACTCCACTCTGGTTTTTTTTTCATAACATTTTCTTTTATTTAACTTAAAGGATAAGCATACATTTAAGCAGGATGAAAATAAAAACAGAGAACTTGGACCAGCACACATAGACTTAGGCAAAGAAAATAAACACTAAATTCTAGTAACTTAAACAGGGTTACATTCAGACTTCCAATTTGAATATTCCAAAGCAGATGGAATTAAGTAACAACACAACCTTTTGGTGGTGACTTCTAGCTCTCCCTTTATTGTCATTATCCATAGCTTTTGCATCCTTCTTCGTCTCCTTGGATGATGGTGCATCATTTTTCCAGAAGATTGATTGAATTCCTGCAAAGTTATTGGAAGTTGCTTGTTCCCAAAGAACTTGAGAAATAGTTAGCATGCATGTATGCTTATGGATTTCTGAACTTAATTTGGTGTGTGAACCACCAAACTTAGTTCCTTGCCTAGTGCAACAGATTGAATACATGCAGAGAATCTCATGTGCTTTTATTGAGAAAACGACTATGAACTAGAAACTAAACCATTGTTAAGTGGTTTCCCTTATTGGTTGGGGCTAGCAACTTGTCATTGAAGAGGTGTAGTGTGATTCTAACTGAAATCTTTGGTGAAACACCAAACTTAGAATTACATATTCACTCCTGGATTATTTTGGTGTGCAACACCAAACTTAGCTCCTCACAATACAAGGAAAACTACTTGTAACTTTTATTGAAATGATCATGAAAAGGAAACTACCTTAGGTTGGGTTGCCTCCCAATGAAGCGCTCTTTTAGCGTCGCTAGCTCGACGATTTCTCCATTAGTTGAGATGATACTTTATTTTGGGGTTTTCCCCCATGTTGCCCATGTAGTGTTTGAGCCTTTGTCCGTTCACAGTGAAAGTCCTCTTTGAACTTTCCTCCATGATTTCTATGTGTCCATACGGGGAGACCTTTGTGACAAGAAAGGGTCCTGACCACCTTGATTTGAGTTTCCCAGGGAAAAGTCTCAATTTGGAGTTGTAGAGGAGCACTTGCTGTCCTTTTTCAAAGCTCCTGGGTGTCAGATTGAGGTCGTGCCTTCTCTTCGCCTTTTCCTTATAGATCTTGCCATTTTCATATGCTTGAGACCTAAACTCCTCCAGTTCCTGCAGCTGCAAGACTCTTTTTTTCACCAGCAGCGATGCTATCAAAATTTAGTAGCTTGAGACCCCAGAGGGCTTTGTGTTCCAGCTCCAATGGTAAATGACAAGCCTTTTCATACACCAATTGATACGGGGACATCCCGATTGGTGTTTTGAATACCGTTTTGTATGCCCAAAGAGCATCATCTAGCTTCTTCGACCAGTCCTTTCTTGATGCTCCCACAGTCTTTTCCATAATCAGTTAGATATCTCGGTTTGTCCACTTGTTTGGGGGTGGTAGGGTGTTGCAACCTTGTGTTTTACCCCGTATCTTAGGAGAAGAGCTTCTAATGGTCTGTTGCAAAAATGGCTCCCTCCATCACTGATGAGAGCTCGTGGGACTCCGAACCGGCTAAAGATATTCTTTCTGAGAAAATTCATGACCACCTTGTTATCATTTGTTGGGGTTGCAATCGCTTCTACCCACTTGGATACGTAATCCACTGCCACTAAGATATATTTGTTTGAATATGAGGTTGGGAATGGTCCCATGAAATCGATTCCCCACACATCAAACAGTTCCAGCTCTAAGATAAAATTATGTGGCATCTCATTTCTTTTGGGTATGTTTCCAGCTCTTTGGCATTCATTGCAGATCTTTACTAGTTCTTTGGCATCCTTGAAAAGGGTGGGCCAAAAAAATCTACTTTGTAGCACCTTGGCTGCAGTTCTTTCCCCTCCAAAATAGCCTCCATAGCACAAGCCATGGCAGTTCCATAGGACCTCTCGTCCCCCTTCTTCTGAAACATATTTTCTCAGTATTCCATCTGAACACTTCTTGAAGAGATATGGCTCATCCCAGACAAAATATTTAGCATCATTAGTGAGTTTTCTTGTTTGATGTTTGTTGATCTTTGGAGGCAGAGTCCCAGTTGTCTTGAAATTGGCAATATCTGCAAACCAGGGTGCTTTGTGAACCATCATTAACTGCTCATCTGGGAAGAACTCATTTACACTTGCATCATGTGTTCCACCTTTGTCATGAGGGATTCTGGATATGTGATCGGCTACCTTGTTCTCCACTCCTTTCTTGTCTCTAATCTCAATATTGAATTTCTGCAACAACAAGATCCATCTTATCAATCTTGGTTTTGATTCTTGCTTGGCAAACAAATATTTAAGTGCTGTGTGATCTGTGAAAACAATCACTTTGGCTCCAATGAGGTATGATCTAAACTTGTCAAATGCAAAAACTATTGCCAACAACTCCTTTTTAGTAGTGGTATAGTTCCTTTGAGTGTCATTGAGGACTTTGCTGGCATAGTATATCACATGGACCAAATTATCTTTCCTCTGTCCTAACACTACCCCAACTGCAAAATCAGATGCATCGCACATCAGTTCAAATGGTAAGTTCCAATCAGGTGGGTAAATGATAGCGGCGGAGGACAGCCTCTTTTTCAAGTTTTCCAATACTAGCATGCACTTTTCATCAAAGACAAATGGTGTATCGGATAAACCTTCTGTAAAAGCCAGCATGCCCTAAAAAACTCCAAATTTCCTTGACATCACTTGGTGGGGGTAATTTTTCAATGAGTTCCACCTTAGCTCTGTCTACCTCAATGCCTTGGTTAGAAACCTTATGGCCAAGGACTATTCCTCCTATCACCATAAAGTGGCATTTTTTCTAATTCAAGACCAGATTGGTCTCTTGACATCTTTTTAATACCAAGGCAAAGTGATTTAGGTAATTAGGAAAGGAATCCCCGAATACTGAAAAGTCATCCATAAAGACTTTAATGAATTTCTCTATCATATCTGAGAAGATAGAAAGCATGCAGCGTTGAAACGTTGAAGGAGCATTACATAGCCCAAATGGCATGCGCCTGTATGCAAACACTCCATATAGGCAAGTAAATGACTTTTTCTCCTGGTCTCTCGGATCAGCCACTATTTGATTATATCCTGAGTAACCATCGAGAAAACAGTAATATGTGTGTCCTACAAGTCTTTCCAGCATCTGATCCATGGAGGAGAGTGGGAAGTGATCTTTTCTTGTAGCTTCATTGAGTTTTCTATAGTCAATGCACATCCTCCATCCTGTGACCGTTCTTGTAGGGATGAGTTCGTTTCTTTCATTGGGTACTATAGTGATTCCTCCTTTCTTGGGGACCACTTGGACGGAGCTAACCCATGGGCTATCCGAAATTGGGTAGATTACCCCTCCCTGCCATAGCTTCATGACTTCCTTCTGTACCACTTCTTTCATGACTGGATTCAGCCTCCTTTGGGGTTGGATGGAGGGTTTGGCATCATCTTCCAACAGTATCTTATGCATGCATATGGCCGAACTGATTCCTTTCAAGTCAGTGAGGGTCCATCCAATGGCATCCTTATGCTTTTGTAATACTTGGAGTAGTTCCTCCTCTTGTTCTTGGCTGAGGGTTGAATTTATGATCACTGGGTAACTTTCATTCTCTCCTAAATATGCATATTTGAGAGTGGGCGGCAGTGCCTTTAGTTCAAGTTTGGGTGCTTCTTTTCTTTCATTCTCCTCCTCTAGTGTGCCCTGAACATGAATCTCAGTTGTTGCAGCCTCTTTGCTTGATGCTGATTCCTCTTCTTCTGTTAACCCCTCAAGTTCTTCTTCTTCAAAAGTCTCTTGTACTGCATCTTCCAGTGAATCCAACCTCATACATTCTCCCAATGGTTCTTGTGGGTAACTCATGGCCTTGAACACATTGAATATCATCTTCTCATTGTGTAGTCTAAGGGTAAGTTCACACTTTTGGACATCATTGATAGCTCCGGCAGTGGCTAAGAATGGTCTTCTCAAGATGATAGAAGCCTTGGCCCCTTCCTTCATATCCAACACTACAAAATCTGCTGGGAAGATAAAGTCTCCTACCTTCACCAACAAGTCTTCTACTATGCCATGGGGAAACTTGAATGATCGGTCTGCCAGTTGTAGGGCCATTTTTGTTGGCTTGGCCTCCTCAATCCTCATTTTTCTCATCATTGCTACGGACATCAGATTTATGCTGGCTCCTAAATCACATAGAGCCTTTTCTACTGTGATTTCCCCTATAATACAAGGAATCTGGAAGCTCCCAGGATTCTTCAATTTCTGGGGTAGTTTGTACTGAATGATGGCACTACATTCTTCGGTTAGTATCACAGTCTCGTTGTTCTTCCAAATTCTCTTCTTGGTCATCAATTCCTTCAAGAACTTGGCATAGAGCGGCATTTGCTCTATTGATTTAGCAAAGGGTATGTTAATCTGTAGTTTCTTGAAGATTTCTAAAAATATTGAGAATTGGCTGTCATCCCCCTTCTTCTTCAATTGCTGAGGGTATGGGACTTTTGGAACGTATAGCTTCAGCACTTCTCCTTCTTGATGTGAATTGGAAGTGGGAACTTGAACTTCATCTTGTTCCTTTTCCTTTTCATTCGAGTCCTTTTCTTGTGGTTTCTTGGAGATTTCCTTCAATTCCTTTCCACTTCTGAGGGTGATAGCCTGACACTCCTCCCTTGGGTTTGAATCAGTGTTGCTGCAAAGGTTGTGGCTGGGAACTTGCTTAAATAGGTAGCCAATTTATGTTTCAAGTTTCTTGATGGCAGCATCTTGATTCTGCATATTGGATCACACTTCCTCTTGGAACATTTTACTGTCCTGAACTTCTTTGCATATACGTTCAAGTAGAGTCTCAATCCTTGAGAGTCTATCTTCGGATGGTGATGGTGAGTTGAGGTCGGAGTGGTGAGAATGGCCATTTTGGTTTTGGTATGAATGTTGAGAGGTATTGTTAGGTGGGTGCTGATATGATCTCTGTGTGGAATGTTGGTGAATTGCATTGTTGTTGGGGTTGTGACGTCTCTGATATTGGCCTTGATCTTGTTGATTTTCCCACCCAAAGTTTGGGTGGTTCCTCCAACCAGGATTATAAGTTTTGGAGTATGGATCATGGGTCTACCTAGGTGAGTTCCCAATGTAGTTGGCCTGCTCCTGGTCACCCTCATCCTCTGCATTCACTCCTTCTTGAGCTGCTGATGAGGTGGTGACTGCTGCCACCTGGTTTCTTTCCATCTTCTTGGTAAGGTCAGCCAGCTGCTTGGTGATCATCTTGTTTTGAGCCAGCAGCGCGTCCATGTTGTTTAGCTTCATCACTCCTCTAGTGTTGCCCCTTTCAGAAGCATAGAAGTAATCATTCTCAGCTACAGTCTCAATGACATCTATGGCTTCTTCAATGGTCTTCTTCTTGTTCAGAGATCCCCCAGATGAGTGGTACTACCTTCTTTGATTCATAAGAAAGACCCTCATAGAAAATGTGTAACTGTACCCATTCATTGAACATATCTGGCGGGCACCTTCTTGTCAAGTCCTTAAACCTCTCCCATGCTTTATAGAGAGTTTCACCATCTTGTTGCCTGAAGGTTTGTACCTCAGCTCTCAACCTGTTAATTCTTTGAGGAGGGTAGAATCTCACCAAGAATTTGTTCACCACCTCTTCCCAGGTTGTCAGACTCTCCTTTGGGAAGGATTCCAGCCATTTAGCTGCTTTATCCTTAAGTGAAAAGGGAAACAGAAGCAGTCTATAAGCGTCAGGATGAACACCATTAGACTTCACAGTATCACATATCCTTAGGAAAGTGGTGAGATGTTGATTGGGGTCTTCTTGGGCACTTCCTCCGAATGCACAGTTGTTCTGGACTAGGGTGATGAGCTGGCGCTTTAGTTCAAAGTTATTGGCATGTATGGTGGGTTTTTGGATGCTACTTCCACAGTTTCCTGGGTTTGGATTGATATAAGAGCCTAGAACTCTTCTCTCTTACCCAGCATGATTTACTGGACCTTCTCTGCCATGGTTGTGAGCCTCTTCTTGATGGTGGTTCTCCATATTCTCCTCCAAGTCTGGTTCAAAGTACTCTTCCTCCTCCTCAGCACCAACGACTCTCTTTCCTCTTGCTTCCCTCCTTAATCTAAGGAAGGTCCTCTCAGGTTCAGAATCAAAGGAAGTTGAAGCCCCGCTTCTTCTACCTGTCATACAACCAATAAGGCAAAAAGCAAGAGAGAAATTGAATCGAGAAATTACTCTTGTTGGAAATGCTGTTAGTGTGAGTGATGCAATATATCAAACAGTTAGTGGGATGGTTAACTGACTTGTAATTAATGATGAAAACTCAACAAACGGGTAAGGGGTAAAGGAAAGAAGATAAGTAAAACTGAAAGTAAATCACTCAAATGGAATTAAAACAAAACAAAAGAAAAATGCTGAATCTCGTTATCCTCCAATTTAATCATTGTCGATACAAAATCAATCCCCGACAACGGTGCCATAAATTTGATGCACGGAAACTTGTCTCTCAACAAAATTTCCTTCGGCAAGTATACCGAATTGTCGTCAAGTAAAAACTCACAATAGAGTGAGGTCGAATCCCACAGGGATTGATTGGTCAAGCAACTTTAATCAGAGGAATGTTCTAGTTGAGCTAAGCAGAAATTGATTTGAGGAATTGTAGAAAATTAAATAGAGGGAAAGTAAATAACAGAAAATATAAGTGCTGGAAATAAATGGCGGAATGTAAATGGCATAAAGTAAATTGCAGAATCTTAAATGGGGATTTGGGGAGATGAGCAGAAAAGTAAATGGCAGAAAATAAAGAGAATGGGTAAGATCAGAAATGGGGGATTCATTGGGCTTAGGAGATGTTGCATTCTCCGGATCAAGTTCATTTTCATCTCTTCCTCAATCAATGCATTCATTGATCTCCTTGGAAATCTTAAATGATTGGATTCCAATTCCTTGGCAACCCAATCTCTCTAAGCTTGAACAATTGCCCAATTCCTTGATTTAATTGCTCATGGGAAGAGATGAAGTTTGGTCACTGATTATACCACATGCATTCCCAAATCAAAGTGTTGGTAGGATTATATGTCACTATATCCATCCAAACCCCAATTTGGTTCAGCATGAAAAAGCATTTCTAGCATGATCTCCTCATTTCTCTTCCAAGGTTCCGAAGAGATCCAAGTATGAATAGCTTCTTTTCCAAGACAACTACCCAATTGGATGAAGATTGAAAGCTTTCTAGTAAAATCAAGAGAAAAGAAAGAAGAAGAATAATGAAAACTATTATTGATCTATCAAATTACAACAGAGCTCCCTAACCCAATGAAAAGAGGTTTAGTTGTTCATAGCTCTAGAAATGGAAAGCGAAAATGAAAACTACATTCTGAAATTAAATCTAGAAGTTGCAGAGAAGGTAAAATATACAGAGTATAGTTCTCCAAAATGTCCAGCTCCTATCTAGTTCAAAACTACTCATATATATACTACTCTTCTGATCTTCTAGTTGGCTCTTCAAGTCTTGGATATGGGCCTTTGATCTTTAGTTGAAGCAGTTACATTCTTCATTGGGCTTAGCTTTGCTTGCAGAGAGAAAGTGAATCAGGCATGGTAGCAAGTTAGTTAGGACGTTAGTGGCGTTAACATTAAGTGTAAATTTGGGTTCGAAAACGTTAGTGACGATAACCTTTTTCACTAACGCTCCAGACCTAATTAACCCACGTTAACTTCAATGTTAGTGGCACTAACGTGACCACTAACATTGGCTCTTGGTCCTTCATAAACGTTATTGGCATTCACCTTTTCCAATAACGTTGCTCCTTGCTTCTTTTTCCCACGTTAGTGATCCACGTTAGTGTAACTAACGTGGCCCTTAACGTGGGTATGCCCAAGTTTCAAGAGCGTTAGTGACACTCACCTTTGACTAATGCTTCAAACGCCCATTCTTCCCACGTTAGTGCCTCACGTTAATTGAATTAACGTGATCACTAACGTGGTGGTGATTGCCATCTCCAACATTAGTGACAAAGGTGTGTGTCACTAACGTTGGCCTATCAATTCTTGCTCCACGTTATCCTTCACGTTAGTGGTCTTAACGTGACCACTAACGTGGACAATATTGGCTTAGTCCAACGTTAGCGACAAAGGTGAGTGTCACTAACATTGGCGATTCCTTGCTCCTCCCACGTTAGAGTTCACGTTAATTGGATTAACGTGACTCTTAACGTGGCCAAGTGTGCCCTTTTGGAACGTTAGTGGTATTCACTTTTACCACTAACATTCGAGCTCCCCTTTTTCTCCACGTTAGCTTCCACGTTAATGTAATTAACGTGGCAACTAATGTGGGCTATGATGGCTTTTGAAGGCGTTATTGGTGATCACTTTTTCCATTAACGCTGCAAACTTACTCCCATTCCACGTTAGTGGTCACGTTAATTAGACTAACGTGGCTACTAACGTGGCACTTCCTTGCTTCCTTTGTCCTGAAATCAAGCAAATAAAGTGCATCAAAGCTTGGTTCTTAATCATGAGATCATGCATCATCCATTCTATCATTCAATCCATGCAAAACTCTCATGAAATCATGTAAAGTTCACAATGTTTGCTTGAATCAAGGTGTAAGTGTATATCTACCCAAAACTTGCTTATTTACTAAGAAAATGCATGAAACTATCCTAAAACAGTAAAGAAAAGGTCAGTGAAATTGGCCAAAATGCCCTGGCATCACTCACTACGCACTCTCTCTCTCAGATCTCCCTCTTGACGGCACAGCGGCGACGACGGTGGCAGTGATGCCCACTGGCGCCATCTCCCTCTCTTCCCCCTTCTCCCTTTCTCGCAGCTCTCCTCACTACAAGAAAAAGCAATATTTGTAACAAAAAAACTATTTACAAAAAATCAAAATTTTGAAACAAAAGTTTTTTGTAACAAAAGAATGCACCGTTGCAGTATGTCCCGTTACAAAAAGTTTTTGAAACAAAAAATGGAACTGTTACAATTCAAGATGATATTTTGTAACAAATTTTGCTGATACAAAAAACCAAAAACCGTTACAAAAGTGGTAACAAATTTTTATTTTCAAGGTATTTTTTGTGACAATTTATTTTTTCTATCATAAAATTTTGTTACAAAATATAACATGATTTTGTAACGTTTCTTTTCTTTAGTTTCAAAAGCAAATTAATTATTTTGTAACAATTTTTTTAATACAAATTGCATGCATAATTTACTAAATTATTTTTTAAATTAACTAATATATTAACTATTTTAATAAGCAAGTCTACATCTATATAATATGCAAAAACATACATAATTCAAACAAGATCCTTTTAGCTAAAATTGTTTTAAAACAAAATAACATTAGTGAGTACATTGATTAGTTCTAGAAGTTATATGTCTTGCATAAGTTCAACCAAAAGTTAAAAGTTCTAACATAGATTAGTGTCTCTATGAATCAAAATATTCTTGAGCCCTCAAGGTAGCATGTGGTCACCATTTCATCACTCCTGCAAATGAGAAAAACCGAAACAAAAAATTAGAAACAAGATATAACACCAATTACAATTTTTTCCATTAAGTTTTATTCAAAATTTTCCAAAATATTTTGGCAAAACCTCCCCTAAAACTTGAATATTTCCATCGTCTACGGTTCCAACAAAAACAACCAATTCATTATTTATTTTTCAACCAATACACAATCAAATTTATCAAACCAAATAATAGGACATTTGTCATTTATCAACCATGACACAAGTAAAATGCAATAAATAGATCCATATACAATTAAACTATACTAATAATATATGAATCATCTATGAATATGTATTAAAACCATAAGCAATTTTAGGAGTACCTTTAATTGTCTAGTTTCTTTACTTGTCAAAGCGCGCTATGAAAGAGTTCACAACGGCTTGTTGAGCTTCAAATTGAGCTTTCACTCGAGCTAATTCTTCCTCTTGCCGTGTTCGTTGCTCTTCAAGTTTTTCTTTGAGCACATCTATTACACAAGCAAAATTCAACTAAAAAATTCAATAAATAAATTCAGTTCATTGTATCTACTAAACAAGTTAATGTATCCTCTAATTTGAGGACCTTCATTTAAGGTATGAACATACTGATTTATATTCGCTTCACATCCACTGCCTCCAAATTATGAACATAGTGATTTAGCTTAGACACAAACAATAGTAGGTAGTCAATAATGTCAAAAAGATATTATCATGCAGCTTTTAATGGTTGAGAACCATGTCAAAAAAATTGACAAAATAATAATAAATAGATTTAGTTGAGTAGAGAGGTAGTCACACCATTTTTCATGCCTTCAAAGTGATATAGAGATATCTCTCTAAGCGAATCAAGGTAAACCAATGGTTTCTCTCTAAGCCATATAATTTCAACAGTTTGCTACATCAAACACCACCAAGATTTATTAATAAACTCAGGATCGGAATTAGCATAATTAAGAATTGAATTTCACTAGCATCTAACTTTAGCGCGAGAGATTGGACTTGCAAAACACTGGTCAAATAACTATCACAACTATCATTCATTACAACTATCAATAACTCAAGCACAATTCACAACCACAGAGTAATCACCACAACTAACTTTTTTGAAATACATTTTATCGAATAATTAACTCATCATAATTCAATTTGACCACTAACATCCTTTCATTAATTAAAATCAGAATTTCACCCAATCATTCTTTAAAAGTAAACCACTCTAACTTTAAAAATTCATAACTAATTTCCCAAAGCCAATTTTTAATCAGTCACCAACCAAGTCAACTACCATTACAATATATCTAATAACCAGCTCATCAACAACTAACTCAATATAAATCCATCAAAGATTAGAGTTTCAGTCCATTCACAACCATTAAGCAAACCAGCCTATGGCATCCAATTCAGCATAATCAAATAAAATCAAGGTTCTCTGCAATTCCAAACAATCAGAAATACCGATAACATTCACATCCCCAAACCAAAATCAATCTCACCAGTTAATCATTCACAGCAACAAAATCAGTCACAATTCAAACTCAATTCATCAATTATCAATACAATATTTTTTCAATAATTAACTCAACATATTTTAATTTAGTAAGTAATACCAGTTTAATCACCATTCACAACCACATCTAATTCCAATCATAACTCAGAATAATCACAATATTGAACTATTTTCAAACACATTTCAAGTTATTCACATTAATCAATTTATTCTTAACCATTATTAACCATTTGCAATTATTCAATTAATTTTGTAGGCATTCTGAAATTAAAAATGTTTAACTTTGAAAATAAATCTCCTACCTCAATATCACATTAACAAAGCAATCAAGAGAATCGAACAATAACTCCCACGACAATAGAGGGCTTCGGCAGCAACACGGCAGCAGCAACAACAATATTGTGTCCTTTTCTTACCCCTGATTCTTGCAATTCTCATCTTTCTTCTACACACAGCAGCGGCAGCTTCTTCCGACAGTGGCTCCTTCTCCAGCGAGCTTCAAGGGTGACAACCTCTTTGTCAGCAGCTCCAACGACAGCGGGGAACTCAGTGATGGTCTCGGCAGCAGCATCCCTCTCCGCTGCCCCCTTCTTCGTGTTCTGTTTGCTACATCAGTAACAATGGCTTCTCCTCCTCTTAGCATACAGCGGCAAGGCTCCCTTCAATGATGGTTTGGACGGCGAAAACATCCACGGCGATGGCGACGGACCTTCGATGGTGGCGATAGGCCAGCAGCATGGTGACAGATCGGCGGCGCAACACGAAAGCTCCTGCTTCGTGTTCCTCTCTGCGGGCTCCCTCTCTCTCTTCGGATTCTTCTCAGGCAACGGCAGTGGCTTCAATCGACGGCACTAGGGCACGACGGTGACGGCAACGCTTCCCATGATGAGTCCTAGAAGCGGCAGCGGCGGATTGGCAGCGATGGAGGCAGCAGCTCGGACAGCATCTCCTCTTCTCTCTCAGATGCGGGCTCTCTCTTCTCCACCCTTCATGCTCGACGGCGACGACGATGAGCCCCCAGCCGGTGTCGTCCATCCTCTCTTCCCCTTTTCTTCTCCGTTTTTCCCTCTGGCTCGGCGTGTGGGTATGTTTTGTGTGTGTGTGTTTACGTTGAAGGAGAAAGGGGGGATTAGGGTTAGTGAACTGGGGAAATTAGGATTGCTAAATAATTTGGGGATTTTGATATTTAAGGTAAAAATTAGAATTTTATAAAGGAAATTAGGAATAAGCCAATAAAGATAGATATGAATAGATATTTTAATAAAATTGAAGAGTAAAATAATTTTAAAACTAAATATACTCTATTAAAAATATTTAGAAATATCATTTATCATCATATTACTAAGTTTAATTAATTATTTTAATTTAAATTATAAATTAATCATATTAATCATATTTTATAAAATATATTTTAAACTTAAGATATTAATTATTTAAATAAATGATATAATTTTTTATTATTTTTCTATCACTGAAACTTTAATTTCAATTTATAAAATAACTAATTATAATAAAAAATATTCATAAATATTAATTAATTTAATCTTAAAGTATTATAAAAATTCATCTAAATATTTCTAATAAATTAATTTTTAAGAGTTCAAATTAACAATATAGAACAAAACTCATTCATAATAGAAATTACTTCGATTAAATTATATAATTTTTCTATTATTTTCAAATTATAAAATAACCAATTATAATAAAATTACACAAGAATGTTAATTAGCCTAAACTCAATATTTATAAAATGAATTTAATCATTCTTGACATATTATTTTCTAAAATAAGGAGCTCAAATCAAATAAAAAATTATTCATAACAAAAGTTAATTAAATTAAATTATACAATTCTTTCTTATTTTTCAATAACTAAAATTACGTGAAATATTCAATTATAATAAAGATTATAATAAACTTCTGATTAACTTAAACTTCAATTATCATAAAAAAAAGTACATATAACTCTTAATTATTTTTAAATTTAAAGTATCATAAAGCTTTATTTACTTACTTTCAGTAAAATAATTTTTTTAAAATAAAATTCTCAACAAATATAATTAATTTAATTATCCAAAAATTTGGGATGTTATATTATCCACGCATCTTCTCCCGACGAAATCGATGGCAATGGCGAGGTGTGTGACGGCAGCAGCAGTTCCCTTTCCATCGGTGACATCCCCTTCTTCTCCTCTCTCCCTTCTCCTGGCGCAGCTCTCCTTCGATTCCTCTCTCTTTTCTCTTTGTTTTGTGCATGTTAGGTTAAAGGGGAAAGGAGAATTTTTTTTTTTATAAGAGGGAAAACGGGAGTTAGGGTTAGAGTTTGTAATTGGGAATTAAAGTTTCTGATTTGAAAATCTAAAGTTAGGATTAAGTTTTTATAAAGAAAATTAGATAAAATAGATATTTTAATAAAATTGAATAGTGAAATAATGATTTTAAAATCAAATGCATTTCATTAAAAATATTTAAAAATACAATTTATCAACATATTGTTGTGTTTTAATAATTATTTTTAATTTAAATTATAAAAAATAAAACTTATTAATTATACTTTATAAACTCTCGTTTAAATCCGAATATCAATTATTTAATTTAAATTATTTAACTCTTCATTATTTTTCTATTACCAAAAGTTTAATTTCAAATTATATAAAATAACCAAGTATAATAAAATTCACAAAAATATTAATTAACTTAATTCTAAATATTCATAAAACTAATTTAAATAGGTTACTTTTTATTAGTGAAGATTAGAATTAGGATTTTTATTTTTTACATTTGTTTTTATTTTAATGTTTAACTATTTTTATTTATGTTTAATAATTAATTTTTTTAATTTAAAAAATTAATTTTTACTCAACATTTAAGACTAGATTATCAATAAAAATTATATATCAATTTTATAAAAAAGTATAAAATAATATATACTATTGTTAAAAATTAATCATTTATTCTTTAATTTTTATAAAAAATAATTAATTAATACAAATAATATTTTAAAAAATTAAATTTTTAAAACAAAATAAAATTATCTTAAAAATTTACCATTTTAAAATAAGTTTTCTTAGTTACAAAAATTTTTGTATTTTGTGACAAACAATTAACTTATTGTAAATAATATTGAATTTTGTGACAAATTTATTTTTTGTTACAAAATAATTAGAGTTTTTGAAACAAATGGATATTTTATTACAAAATATTTTAAACTTTTGCGACAACTTCATCTTTTGTTACAAAATATTATAAACTTTTGCAACAAAATAGCAATTCGTTACAAAAGTTAACATAATTTGTAACAAAAAAATTAAGTCGTTACAAAATAATAAAACGTTTTATAACAAATTATCTTGTTGTTGCAAAATATTATTATTATGTAACAATTACTAATTTTTGTTACAAAAAAATATTTTTTCGTAACAATTTTAAATTTGTTACAAAGTTTTCGTTACAAATATTTCATTTTTTTGTAGTGCCTCTCCTCTCATCCTTTTCTTTCTTTTCTTTCTTTCTTCCCTCTCAAAAGAACCGTGTTTGTGTGTGTGTTTTGGTGAGGAAGAGGGTCTTGTTTGTGCGTGCTGAGTTGTGTGCGTAGTGTGTGTGAGTTGGTGATGAGTGTGGGTGGCTAGGGTTCACTTAGAAAAGGGAAAAATGTGTGTTAATTAGGGTTAGAGTTTGTATTTGGAATTGGAAATTTTGGGGTTTAATTTGAAAACTAATTGAATCCTTAAAATTACTTTAAAAATATTTTTTGTTGTATTAAATTGTTATTTGATTTTCACTCAAATACTCTAATTGAAAATATAATACAATATAATTAATTTTCTTTATTAACAAAACATAAAGTATTTAATTATAAAGATATTATCATATAAAAATCTTATTATTCTACAACTACTAATTCTATAATTTAAATATAGGAATTAATTCAATAATTAGAAAATTAGATAAAATTCTAATTTAAATTTTCAAACATCATCATTATTGAATTTCTAAAACTTTAAATAGTAAATAGGAAAATAATCTAAAATTATAGAGTTTGGATAAAAATCTTAATTTATTTCAAATTCAATTAATCAAAACTACCTTTAATTATCTTCAATAAAATAATTTATGAACTAAAAATTGCAAATAAATATATGTAATTTAAAATTAGTTCGTAATAACTTTTCAAAAGTTTTGGGTCTTACAACAAATACGTTCATATGACTAAGATGAATATATCGTATCTGAAAACTAACATGTCACCCATCATTTTTCCGAGACCCCAATAACTCAATTTTTTTCGATGAACTATTTGGGTGAAGAATTTAATTGATTCGACTCGATAAGTTATTATTATTTCTTTTAACATATTACCATTTCTAGAGTTAGAGTTTTTGTTGTACAAAATATTTTTCGTTAATAGTCTAAAATTATGTAAATAAATCAAAAGGTTTAACTATTATTATCAATAGAATGTTTTTAATTTTTTATTTTAATAAATACACCATTATAAGAAAAATACTGAATAACGTTGGATTTACCAGCAGGATAACAAAAATAATTTGCCGATAATATATTTACCGATAGATTTTTCATCGGAATGAATCCAACAGTAGAAAGCTCGCCGGTAGTTACTATCGGATTCTGCGATGAATTTTTTACCTAAAAACCATTTAATTACCGACGGAAATTTCTGTTGGTAACTTTGGTGCTTCACTATTTTCTTTCCCACTTAATTACCGTCGGATTTATCCCACGGTAAATTCAATTTTAAAAAAATAAACACAATTAGTGGTCAATTTTTTTAAAATTTTTGGGAGAGGGTGACACTTTTCCAGTGATCATAACCTCTGCTTTAAATCCACAGGAAGAGAAAGCACTAATTCAAGTGCTAAGGACACACAAGATAGCTCTTGGGTGGTCCATAAGTGACCTTAAGGGCATTAGCCAGTGGTTCAACCACAAAGGCGGCTAAATCCAGCCATGAAGGAAGTAGTGCAGAAAGAGGTCACTAAGTTACTAGAGGCTGGGATTATTTATCCTATTTCTGATAGCCCCTGGGTGAGCCCTGTCCACGTTGTCCCCAAGAAGGGAGGCATGACAGTGGTTCATAATGAAAAGAATAAACTGGTTCCTACAAGAACAGTTACAGGGTGGCGTATGTGTATTGACTACAGAAAGCTCAATACAGCCACCCGAAAGGATCACTTTCCTTTACCATTCATAGACCAGATGCTAGAGAGACTAGAAGGTCATGAATATTACTGCTTTTTGGATGGCTATTCAGGTTACAATCAAATTGCAGTGGATCCTCAGGACCAAGAGAAAATAGCATTCACATGTCCTTCTGGAGTATTTGCCTACAGAAGGATGACATTTGGTCTATGCAATGCACCTGCAACCTTTCAGAGGTGCATGCTCTCTATCTTCTCTGATATGGTAGAAAAAATTCTGGAAGTCTTCATGGATGACTTTTCAGTATTTGGAGACTCATTCAGCTCCTGTCTTGACTATTTAGCACTTATTCTAAAAAGATGCCAAGAGACCAACCTAGTTTTAAACTGGGAAAAATGTCACTTCATGGTGACTGAGGGAATTGTCCTTGGGCATAAAATTTCAAGCAAGGGAATAGAGGTGGATCAAGCTAAAGTGGAAGTAATTGAAAAATTACCACCACCTGCCAATGTAAAGGCAATCAGAAGCTTTCTGGGACATGCAGGATTCTACTGGAGGTTTATAAAGGATTTTTCAAAAATTGCAAAACCTCTGAGCAATCTGCTAGCTGCTGACACGCCATTTGTATTTGACACAGAGTGTCTGCAAGCGTTTGAAACCCTGAAAGCTAAGCTGGTCACAGCACCAGTCATCTCTGCACCAGACTGGACATTACCATTCGAACTAATATGTGATGCCAGTGACCATGCCATTGGTGTAGTGTTGGGACAGAGGCATAACAAGCTTCTGCACGTCATTTACTATGCTAGCCATGTTTTAAATGATGCACAGAAGAATTACACAACCACAGAAAAAGAGTTACTTGCAGTGGTTTATGCCATTGACAAGTTTAGATCCTATTTAGTAGGTTCAAAAGTGATTGTGTATACTAACCATGATGCTCTTAAATACCTACTCCCAAAGTAGGATTCAAAACCCAGGCTCATAAGATGGGTGTTGCTTCTACAAGAGTTTGATATAGAAATAAGAGACAGAAAAGGGACAGAGAATCAGGTAGCTGATCACCTGTCCCGGATAGAACCAGTAGCAGGGGCGTCCCTCCCTCCTACTGAGACCTCTGAAACCTTTTCGGATGAGCAACTCTTTTCCGTTCAGGAAGCACCATGGTTTGCAGACAGGAAAGGGAAGAAGCATGAAAGGCTTCTCTCAATACAGAGTCAAATAAAACCCCCACATTCAAACTCTAAGTTTGGTGTTGGGAGGCCACAACCAAACATTAAGTTTGGTGTTAAGAGGCCATCATCAGGCTCTGAGTATCTGTGAGGCTCCATGAAAGCTCACTGTCAAGCTACTGACATTAAAGAAGCGCTTGTTGGGAGGCAACCCAATTTTACTTATCTATGTTAATTTCTATTTTCCATTGTTATTTTATTTTTTCTGTAGATTGATGATCATGGAAAGTCACAAAAACAATTGAAAAAGCAAAAACAAACTGAAAAACAGAATGAAAAACAGCACACCCTGGAGGAGAAGCCTACTGGCGTTTAAACGCCAGTAAAGGTAACAGAATGGGCGTTAAACGCCCAGTCTGGCACCATTCTGGGCGTTTAACGCCAGAAATGGGCACCAGACTGGCGTTTAACGCCAGAAAAGGGCAAGAAGCCGGCGTTAAATGCCAGAAATGGGCAGTAACCTGGCGTTTAACGCCAGGATTGGCAGCAAAGGGCGTTTTGCAAGCCTAATTGGTGCAGGGATGGGAAATCCTTGACACCTCAGGATGTGTGGACCCCACATGATCCCCACCAACCTCAACTCACTCTCTCACTTCTTCACACTTTTTTATAATGCTTTTCCTCAAATAACCTCCACCAATCACCTCCATTACTCCTCCAAAACCATCATACAAACCACCTACACCCACCCACTCAAATTCAAACCATCACTCCTTCCTTTTCCACATCATAACCACCTAAAACCCCCCTTGGCCGAATAATTCACACACCTCCATCTCATCCATCTCTTCTTCTTCTCCTCCTTTTTTTATTCTTTTGCTTGAGGACGAGCAATCCTTTTAAGTTTGGTGTGGAAAAGCTCAGCTTTTTTTTTGTTTTTCCATAACCATTTATGGCACCTAAGGCCGGAGAAACCTCTAGAAAGAAGAATGGAAAGGCAATTGCTTCCACCTTCGAGTCATGAGAGATGGAGAGATTCATCTCAAAGGTCCATCGAGACCACTTCTATGAAGTTGTGGCCAAGACTCCTCATTGAAGAGGACAAGCCCATCACTAAGAAAAGGATGGAGCAAACAAGAGAGCCCACTCATGGACCTCAACAAGAGCATGAGGAAAATTATCATCATGAAATCCCTGAGATTCCTCAAGGGATGCATTTTCCTCCACAAAACTATTGGGAGCAAATTAACACCTCCCTAGGAGAATTAAGTTCCAATAAGGGACAACTAAGGGTAGACCTCCTTCATGAAATTAGAGAAGATCAAAGAGTCATGAGAGAGGAGCAACAAAGGCAAGGAAGAGACATTGAGGAGCTCAAGCACTCCATAAGATCTTCAAGAGGAAGAACTAGCTGCCATCACTAAGGTGGACCCGTTCTTTAATCTCCTTGTTCTTTATCTTCTATTTTTTTGAATTTTTATGCTTTATGTTTATCTATGTTTGTGTCTTTATTACATGATCACTAGTGTCTTAGTGTCTATGCCTTAGAGCTATGAAAATGAATCCATCACCTCTCTTAAATGAAAAATGTTTTCAATTGAAAAAGAAAAAGAAGTGCATGAATTTCAAATTTTAAAACAAATTAATCATTTTGATGTGGTGGCAATACTTTTGTTTTTCTGAATAAATGCTTGAATAGTGCATATTTTTAAATTTGTTGATTCATGAATGTTAAAATTGTTGGCTCTTGAAAGAATGATGGGAAAAGGAGAAATGTTATCTGATGATCTGAAAAATCATAAAATTGATTCTTGAAGCAAGAAAAAGCAGTGAATAGAAAGCTTGCAGCAAAAAAAAATTTCAAAAAAAAAAAGAGAAAAGAGGGAGAAAAAGAAAGAAAAAGAAAAGCAAGCAGAAAAAGCCAATACCCCTTTAAACCAAAAGGCAAGGAAAATAAAAAGGATCCAAGGCTTTGAGCATCAGTGGATAGGAGGAGCCACAAGAATAAAATCCCGGCCTAAGCAGCTGAACCAAGCTGTCCCTAACCATGTGCTTGTGGTGTGAAGGTGTCAAGTGAAAACTTGAGACTGAGCAGTTAAAGTCGTGGTCCAAAAGCAAAAAGAGTGTGCTTAAGAGCTCTGGACACCTCTAATTGGGGACTCTAGCAAAGCTGAGTCATAATCTGAAAAGGTTCACCCAGTTATGTTTTTGTGGCATTTATGTATTCGGTGGTAATACTGGAAAACAAAATGCTTAGGGTCACGGTCAAGACTCATAAAGTAGCTGTGTTCAAGAATCAACATACTTAACTAGGAGAATCAATAACACTATCTGGATTCTGAGTTCCTATAGAAGCCAATCATTTTGAACTTCAAAGGATAAAGTGAGATGCCAAAACTATTCAGAGGCAAAAAGCTAAAAGCACCGCTCATATAATTAATACTGATCTTCATAGATATTTTTAGAATTCATTGTATATTCTCTTCTTTTTATCCTATTTGATTTTTAGTTTCTTGGGGACAAGCAACAATTTAAGTTTGGTGTTGTGACGAGCGGATAATTTATACGCTTTTTGGCATTGTTTTTAGTATGTTTTTAGTATATTTTAATTAGTTTTTATTATATTTTTATTAGTTTTTATTTAAAATTCACTTTTCTGGACTTTACTATGAGTTTGTGTGTTTTTCTGTGATTTCAGGTATTTTCTGGCTGAAATTGAGGGACCTGAGCAAAAATCTGATTCAGAGGCTGAAAAAGGACTGCAGATGCTATTGGATTCTGACCTCCCTTCACTCAAAGTGGATTTTCTGGAGCTACAGAAGCCCAATTGGCGCGCTCTCAATTGCGTTGGAAAGTAGACATCCTGGGTTTTCCAACAATATATAATAGTTCATACTTTGCCTGAGATTTGATGGCCCAAACAGGCGTTCCAAGTCAGCTCAAGAATTCTGGCGTTTAACGCCGGAACTGGCATAAAAACTGGAGTTAAACGCCCAAACTGGCACAAAAGCTGGCGTTTAACTCCAAGAAAAGTCTCTATACATGAAAGCTTCAATGCTCAGCCTAAGCACACACCAAGTGGGCCCCGAAAGTGGATTTTTACATTAAACACCCTAGCTTACTCATTTTCTGTAACCCTAGGTCACCAGTTTACTATAAAAACTACTTTTAGTGATTCATCTTGTACCTCATGACATTTTACACGTTTCATATTGTATCTTCTATGGTATGAGTCTCTAAACCTCATTGTTGGGGGTGAGGAGATCTGCTGTTCTTCATGAATTAATGCAAATACTACTGTTTTTCATGCTATCACGCTTGCTTCTTAATACATGCGAAATTGTTACTCAGGTTGTGAATTATTGTTCGAAATTGATTCCCTGGCGATGGCACCAAAAACGGATGCACAGAACCATGGTCTAAACATATCTTCACAACTTCGCATAACTAACCAGCAAGTGCACTGGGTCGTCCAAGTAATAAACCTTACGTGAGTAAGGGTCGATCCCACGGAGATTGTTGGTATGAAGCAAGCTATGGTCACCTTGTAAATCTCAGTCAGGCGGATATAAAATAGTTATGGAGTTTTTGAAATTAATACTAAAATAAGGATAGAAATACTTATGTAAATCATTGGTGAGAATTTCAGATAAGCGTATGGAGATGCATTCATTCCTCTGAACCTCTGCTTTCCTGCTGTCTTCATCCAATCCATCTTACTCCTTTCTATGGCTGGCTTTATGTAAGGATGTCACCGGTGCCAATGGCTACTTTCAATCCTCTCGAGAAAATGGTTCAAATGCTCTGTCACAGCACGGCTAATCATCTGGAGGCATCACCCTTGTCGTTGGTTGCATCCTATTCCTCTCTGTGAAAATGGTCCGATGCGCTGTCACTGCATGGCTAATCATCTTGGAGGTTCTCGATCATACTGGAATAGAATTTACTATCCTTTTGCGTCTGTCACTACGCCCAGCAGTCGCGAGTTTGGAGTTTGTCACAGTCATTCAATCCCAGAGTCCTACTCGGAATACCACGGACAAGGTTTAGACTTTCCGGACTCTCATGAATGCCGCCATCAATCTAGCTTATACCACGAAGATTCTGATTAAGAGATCTAAGAGATACTCATTCAATCTAATGTAGAACGGAAGTGGTTGTCAGGCACGCGTTCATAGGGAATGATGATGATTGTCACGTTCATCACATTCAGGTTGAAGTGCGAATGAATATCTTAGAAGCGAAATAAGATGAATTGAATAGAAAACAGTAGTACTTTGCATTAATCTTTGAGGAACAGCAGAGCTCCACACCTTAATCTATGGAGTGCAGAAACTCTACCGTTGAAAATACATAAGTAATGAAGGTCCAGGCATGGCCGAATGGCCAGCCCCCAAACGTGATCAATAGATCAAAAGATAATCCAAAGATATCTAATACAATAGTAAAAAGTCCTATTTATAATAAACTAGCTACTAGGGTTTACAGAAGTAAGTAATTGATGCATAAATCCACTTCCGGGCCCACTTGGTGTGTTCTTGGGCTGAGCTTGAAGTATACACGTGGAGAGGTCATTCTTGGAGTTGAACGCCAGCTTTTGTGCCAGTTTGGGCGTTGAACTCCACTTTGCAACTTGTTTCTGGCGCTAGACGCCAGAATTGGGCAGAGAGCTGGCGTTGAACGCCAGTTTGCGTCGTCTAAACTTGGGCAAAGTATGGACTATTATATATTGCTGGAAAGCCCTGGATGTCTACTTTTCAACGCAATTCGAAGCGCGCCATGTTGAGTTCTGTAGCTCCAGAAAATCTATTTTGAGTGCAGGGAGGTCAGAATCCAACAGCATCAGCAGTCCTTCTTCAACCTCTGAATCTGATTTTTGCTCAAGTCCCTCAATTTCAGCCAGAAAATATCTGAAATCACAGAAAAACACACAAACTCATAGTAAAGTCCAGAAATGTGAATTTAACATAAAAACTAATGAAAACATCCCTAAAAGTAACTAGATTCTACTAAAAACATACTAAAAACAATGCCAAAAAGCGTATAAATTATCCGCTCATCACAACACCAAACTTAAATTGTTGCTTGTCCCCAAGCAACTGAAAATCAAATAGGATAAAAAGAAGAGAATATACTATAAATTCCAAACTATCAATAAAATATAGCTCCAATCAGATGAGCGGGACTTGTAGCTTTTTGCCTCTTGAATAGTTTTGGCATCTCACTTTATCCATTGAAGTTCAGAATGATTGGCATCTATAGGAACTCAGAGTTCAGATAGTGTTATTGATTCTCCTAGTTCAGTATGATGATTCTTGAACACAGCTATTTTATGAGTCTTGACCGTGGCCCTAAGCACTTTGTTTTCCAGTATTACCACCGGATACATAAATGCCACAGACACATAATTGGGTGAACCTTTTCAGATTGTGACTCAGCTTTGCTAAAGTCCCCAATTAGAGGTGTCCAGGGTTCTTAAGCACACTCTTTTTTTTTTGCTTTGGACCTTGACTTTAACTGCTCAGTCTCAAGTTTTCACTTGACACCTACACGCCACAAGCACATGGTTAGGGACAGCTCGGTTTAGCCACTTAGACCAGGATTTTATTCCTTTAGGCCCTCCTATCCACTGATGCTCAAAGCCTTGGGATCCTTTTTATTTGTCCTTGCCTTTTGGTTTTAAGGGTTATTGGCTTTTTGCTCTTGCCTCTTGGTTTTAAGAGCTTTTGGCTTTTTCTGCTTGCTTTTTTTTTCCTTTCTATTTTTTTTTTCGCCTATTTTTTTTCTGCAAGCTTTGTTCTTTGCTGCTTTTTCTTGCTTCAAGAGTCATTTTTATGATTTTTCAGATTATCAAATAACATGTCTCCTAGTCATCATTCTTTCAAGAGCCAACATATTTAACATTCTTAAACAACAACTTCAAAAGACATATGCACTGTTCAAGCATACATTCAGAAAACAAAAAGCATTGTCACCACATCAATATAATTAAACTAAGTTCAAGGATAAATTCAAAACTCATGTACTTCTTGTTCTTTTGAATTAAAACATTTTTCATTTAAGAGAGGTGATGGATTCATAGGACATTCATAACTTTACGACAAGGTTACTAACTACTAATGATCATGTAATGAAGACACAAACATAGATAAGCACTTAACATAGAGAAAACAAAAAACAGAGAAAGTAAGAACAAGGAATAAGTCCACCTTAGTGATGGTGGCGTTTCCTCCTTGAGGAACCAATGATGTCCTTGAGCTCTTCTATGTCTCTTCCTTGTCTTTGTTGCTCCTCCCTCATTGCTTTTTGATCTTCTCTTATTTCATGAAGGATGATGGAGTGCTCTTGATGTTCCACCCTTAGTTGTCCCATGTTGGAACTTAATTCTCCTAGGGAGGTGTTGATTTGCTCCCAATAGTTTTGTGGAGGAAAATGCATTTGAGGCATCTCTGGGATCTCATGGTGATGAGCTTCCTGTGCCTCTTGAGCTCCTTCCACACATATGTCCATGAGGACTTGGTCCAACCTTTGATTAAAGTTGACCCTTCTAGTGTAGGGGCGCTCATCTCCTTGCATCATAGGCAAGTTAAACGCCAACCTCACATTCTCCGGACTCAAATCTAAGTATTTCCCCCGAACCATTGTAATATAATTCTTTGGATTCAGGTTCTTACTTTGATCATGGTTCTTAGTGATCCATGCATTGGCATAGAACTCTTGAACCATTAGGATGCCGACTTGTTGGACGGGGTTTGTTAGAACTTCCCAACCTCTTCTTTGGATTTCATGTCGGATCTCCGGATACTCATTATTCTTGAGCTTGAAAGGGACCTCAGGGATCACCTTCTTCTTGGCCACAACATCACAGAAGTGGTCTTGATGAGCTTTGGAGATGAATCTTTCCATCTCCCATGACTCGGAGGTGGAAGCTTTTGTCTTTCCTTTCCCTTTTCTAGAGGATCTTCCGGTCTTAGGTGCCATCAATGGTAATGGAAAAACAAAAAGCTTATGCTTTTACCACACCAAACTTAGAATTTTGCTCGCCCTCGAGCAAGAGAAGAAAGAATAGATGAAGAAGAAGAAGAAATGGAGAAGAGGGAGAGAGAGATGTGTCGCGGCCAAGAAGGGGAAGAGAGGGTTGTGTTGTGTGAAAATGATGAAGAATGGAGGGCTATATATAGGGAAGGGAGGGGGTGTTAGGTTCGGCCATTTAGGGTGGGTTGGGTGGGAAATTGATTTTGAATTTTGAAGGTAGGTGGAGTTTATGAGGTAGGTTTATGGGGAAGAGTGGATGGATGTGAGTGGTGAAGAGGTGATGGGGAAGAAAGATTGAGGTGATTGGTGAAGGGTTTTGGGGAAGAGTGTTTATGGGATTGTGTGAAAGAGGGGTGAGAAGAAGTGAGTTGAGGTAGGTGGGGATCCTGTGGGGTCCACAGATCCTGAGATGATCCTGTGGGGTCCACAGATCCTGAGGTATTCAAGGATTTACAACCTTGCACCAAATTAGGCATGTAAAATGCCCTTGCACACAACTCTGGGCGTTCAGCGCCAGGTTAGTGCCCATTTTGGGCGTTCAATGCCCATTTGTTGCCCATTTCTGGCGTTGAACGCCAGAACCATGCTTGTTCTGGGCGTTCAGCGCCAGCTCTTCTCCAGGGTGCAATTCTGGCGTTCAGCGCCCAGATGCTGCCCATTTTGGGCGTTCAGCGCCCAGATACTGCCCATTATGGGCGTTCAGCGCCAGAACCATGCTCTGTTCTGGCGTTGAACGCCAGACAGGTGCTTCCTCCAGGGTGTGATTTTTCTTCCGCTGTTTTTGATTCTGTTTCTAAATTTTTCGTTTATTTTGTGACTCCACATGATCATGATCCTAAGAAAACATGAAAAACAAAAATAAAATTAGATAAATAAACATTGGGTTGCCTCCCAACAAGCGCTTCTTTAATGTCAATAGCTTGACAGTGGGCTCTCATGGAGCCTCACAGATGTGCAGAGCTTTGTTGAGACCTCCCAACACCGAACTTAGAGTTTGGATATGGGGGTTTGACACCAAATTTAGAGTTTGGTTGTGGCCTCCCAACACCAAATTTAGAGTTTGACTGTGGGGGCTTTGGTTGACTCTGCTTTGAGAGAAGCTTTTTCTGCTTCCTCTCCATGGATGCAGAGAGAGATCCTTGAGTTGTAAACACAAGGTTGTCCTTATTTAATTGAAGGATCAATTCTCCTCTGTCCACATCAATCACAGCTCTTGCTGTGGCTAGGAAAGGTCTTCCTAGGATGACGAATTCATCCTCTTCCTTTCCAGTATCCAGGACTATGAAATCAGCAGGGATGTAAAGGCCTTCAACCTTTACTAATACGTCCTCTACTTGTCCATAAGCCTGTTTTCTTGAATTGTCTGCCATCTCTAATGAGATTTTTGCAGCTTGCACCCCATAGATTCCCAGTTTCTCTATTACAGAGAGGGGCATGAGGTTTATTCCTGAACCAAGGTCACACAGAGCCTTAAAGATCATGGTGCCTATGGTACAAGGTATTATGAACTTTCCAGGATCCTGTCTCTTCTGAGGCAATGTTAGTTGATCCAGATCACTTAGTTCATTGGTGAACAAGGGAGGTTTATCTTCCCAAGTTTCAATACCAAATAATTTGGCATTTAGCTTCATGATTGCACCAAGGAACTTGGCAGCTTGCTCTTTAGTAACATCCTCATTCTCTTCAGAAGAGGAATACTCATCAAAGCTCATGAATGGCATAAGGAGGTTCAATGGAATCTCTATGGTCTCTAGATGATTCTCAGATTCCTTAGGTTCCTCAGAGGGAAGCTCCTTATTGATCACTGGACGTCCCAGGAGGTCTTCCTCCTTGGGATTCACGTCCTTCTCCTCTCTTGTGGGTTCGGCCATGGTAATTAATTCAATGGCCTTGCACTCTCCTTTTGGATTCTCTTCTGTATTGCTTGGGAGAGTACTAGGAGGGATTTCAGTGATCCTTTTACTCAGTTGGCCCACTTGTGCTTTCAAATTTCTAATGGAAGACCTTGTTTCATTCATGAAACTCACAGTGGCCTTAGATAGATCAGAGACTAAATTTGCTAAGCTAGATAGATTCTGCTCAGAATTCTCTGTCTGTTGCTGAGTGGATGATGGAAAAGGCTTGCCATTACTAAACCTGTTTCTTCCACCATTATTAAAGCCTTGTTGAGGCTTTTGATCCTTCCATGAGAGATTTGGGTGATTTCTCCATGATGGATTGTAGGTGTTTTCATATGGTTCACCCATGTATTTTAACTCTGCTATTGTAGGGTTCTCAGGATCATAAGCTTCTTCCTCAGAAGATGCCTCTTGAGTACTGTTGGATGCAGCTTGCATTCCATTCAGACTCTGAGAAATCATATTGACTTGTTGAGTCAATATTTTATTCTGAGCCAATATGGCATTCAGAGTATCAATTTCAAGAACTCCCTTCTTCATAGGCGTCCCATTACTCACAGGATTCCTCTCAGAAGTGTACATAAACTGGTTATTAGCAACCATGTCAATGAGTTCTTGAGCTTCTGCAGGCGTTTTCTTTAGGTGAATGGATCCACCTGCAGAAGTATCCAATGACATCTTTGATAGCTCAGATAAACCATCATAGAATATATCCAGGATAGTCCATTCTGAAAGCATGTCAGAAGGACACTTTTTGGTCAGCTGCTTGTATCTTTCCCAAGCTTCATAGAGGGATTCACCTTCTTTCTGTCTGAAGGTTTGAACATCAGCTCTAAGCTTGCTCAGCTTTTGAGGAGGAAAGAACTTGGCTAAGAAAGCCGTGACCAGCTTATCCCAAGAGTTCAGGCTGTCTTTGGGTTAAGAGTCCAACCATATTCTAGCTCTGTCTCTTACAACAAAAGGGAAAAGTATGAGCCTGTAGACTTCAGTATCTACTCTATTAGTCTTAACAGTATCACAGATCTGCAAGAATTCAGTTAAGAACTGAAAAGGATCTTCAGATGGAAGTCCATGAAACTTGCAGTTCTGCTGCATCAGAGAAATTAGCTGAGGTTTCAGCTCAAAATTGTTTGCTCTAATGGTAGGAATGGAGATGCTTCTTCCATGTAAATTGGAATTAGGTACAGTAAAGTCACCAAGCATTCTCCTGGCATTATTGTTGTTGGGTTCGGCTGCCATCTCCTTTACTTGTTCGAAATTTTCAATAAGGTTGTCTCTGGATTGTTGTAATTTAGCTTCTCTTAGTTTTCTCTTCAGAGTCCTTTCAGGTTCTGGATCAGCTTCAACAAGAATGCCTTTTTCTTTGTCCCTGCTTATAAGAAAGAGAAGAGAAAAAGAAAAGAAGAGGAATCCTCTATGTCACAGTAAAGAGGTTCCTTATTTTTAGTAGAAGAAGAAAAGGAATAGGGGTGAAGAAGAATGAAGAATCCAAACACAAAGGTGATGATAGGAGCAGAGATGTGAGATGAAGTGAAGTGTTAGTAGATGAATAAATAAATAAAAGGGGATGAGAGGAGGAGAGAATTTTCGAAAATAATTTTTGAAAAAGAGTTAGTGATTTTCGAAAATAGTTTTTGAAAAAGGTTAGTAGTTTTTCGAAAATTCAAATAAAAAATAAAATAATTAGTCTAATTAAAAAGAAATTTTGAAAAAGAGGGAAGATTTTTTTCGAAAATTAGAGAGAGAGAGTTAGTTAGGTAGTTTTGAAAAAGGTAAGAAACAAACAAAAAGTTAGTTAGTTAGTTGAAACAAATTTTGAAAAGATAAGAAGTTAGGAAGTTAGAAAAGATATTTTACAATCACTTTTTTGAAAAAGGTAAGATAAGAAGATATTTTTGAAAAGATATGATAGAAATTAGTTTTTGAAAATATTTGATTTTTAAAATCTCAATTAATGACTTGATTCACAAGAAATCACAAGATATGATTCTAGAACTTAAAGTTTGAATCTTTCTTAACAAGTAAGTAACAAACTTGAAATTTTTGAATCAAAACATTAATTGATGATGTTATTTTCGAAAATATGATGTAAAATTAAGAAAAAGATTTTTGAAAATTATTTTTGAAATTTTCGAAAATAACTAAAAAAAATTGAAAAAAGATTTGATTTTTGAAAAAGATTTTGAAAAAGATAAGATTTTTTTAAATTGAAAATTTGATTTGACTCATAAAAACAACTAGATTTTAAAAATTTTTGAAAAAGTCAAATCTAATTTTCGAAATTTTAAGAGAGAAAAAAGGAAAAATATTTTTTTGATTTTTTGAATTTTTATGATGAGAGAGAAAAACAAGAAAAATGATGCAATGCATGAAAATTATGGATCAAAACAATGAATGCATGCAAGAATGCTATGAATGTCAAGATGAACACCAAGAACACTATGAAGATCATGATGAACATCAAGAACACATTTTTGAAAAATTTTTAATGCAAAGAAAACATGCAAGACACCAAACTTAGAATTCTTTAATGCTTAGACTTAAAGAATTCAGGAATGCATATGAAAAACAAGAAAAGACACAAAACATGCAAATGCAAAGATCAAACAAGAAGACTTACCAAGAACAACTTGAAGATCATGAAGAACACTATGAATGCATGATTTTTTTCGAAAAATGCAAGATGAACATGCAATTGACACCAAACTTATAACATGACTCAAGACTCAAACAAGAAACACAAAAAATATTTTTGATTTTTATGATTTTATGATTTTTTTTGTATTTTCTTTTAAATTTTTTTTTCTCGAAAATTATTTTGAAAAAGAAAAATAAGAATTCCAAAATTTTTAATATGAATTCCAGGAATCTTATGCTCTTTAGTCTAAAGCTCCAATCAAAGGGTCAGGCATGGCTTAATAGCCAGCCAAGCTTTAGTAAAAATATGAGTGTAATTCATTCAATTTTAAGCCAAAACCTCTGTCCAAAAGAATTTACACATGGTTTTATAGCCAGCATGCTTCAACATGCTTCATGAAACTCTAGAATTCATTCTTAAAAAATCTGAAGAAAAATATATTTTTGAAAAAATTTTTATTTTAAAAAGATTTTTTTTTTTTCGAAAACAAAGGAGAAACTTTTGAAAGATTTTTTTGAAAAATTTTTGAAAAATTTTTGAAAAGAAAACGAAAAGAAAGCTACCCAATCTGAGCAACAAGATGAACCGTCAGTTGTCCAAACTCGAACAATCTCCGGCAACGGCGCCAAAAACATGGTGTTGTTGCCGGATCAAACTTGGCACTGATTTTACCGGACCAAAAGCTTGCCGAAAACTCGAACAATTCCCGGCAACGGCGCCAAAAACTTGGTATGCGAAATTGTTACTCAGTTGTGAATTATTGTTCGAAATTGATTCCCTGGCGATGGCACCAAAAATGGATGCACAGAACCATAGTCTAAACATATCTTCACAACTTCGCATAACTAACCAGCAAGTGCACTGGGTCGTCCAAGTAATAAACCTTACGTGAGTAAAGGTCGATCCCACGGAGATTGTTGGTATGAAGCAAGCTATGGTCACCTTGTAAATCTCAGTCAGGCGGATATAAAATAGTTATGGAGTTTTCGAAATTAATACTAAAATAAGGATTGAAATACTTATGTAAATCATTGGTGAGAATTTCAGATAAGCGTATGGAGATGCATTCATTCCTCTGAACCTCTGCTTTCCTGCTGTCTTCATCCAATCCTTCTTACTCCTTTCTATGGCTGGCTTTATGTAAGGATGTCACCGGTGCCAATGGCTACTTTCAATCCTCTCGGGAAAATGGTCCAAATGCTCTGTCACAGCACGGCTAATCGTCTGGAGGCATCACCCTTGTCGTTGGTTGCATCCTATTCCTCTCTGTGAAAATGGTCCGATGCGCTGTCACTGCATGGCTAATCATCTTGGAGGTTCTCGATCATACTGGAATAGAATTTACTATCCTTTTGCGTCTGTCACTACGCCCAGCACTCGCGAGTTTGGAGTTCCTCACAGTCATTCAATCCCAGAGTCCTACTCGAAATACCACGGACAAGGTTTAGACTTTCCGGACTCTCATGAATGCCGCCATCAATCTAGCTTATACCACGAAGATTCTGATTAAGAGATCTAAGAGATACTCATTCAATCTAATGTAGAATGGAAGTGGTTGTCAGGCACGCGTTCATAGGGAATGATGATGATTGTCACGTTCATCACATTCAGGTTGAAGTGCGAATGAATATCTTAGAAGCGAAATAAGATGAATTGAATAGAAAACAGTAGTACTTTGCATTAATCTTTGAGGAACAGCAGAGCTCCACACCTTAATCTATGGAGTGCAGAAACTCTACCGTTGAAAATACATAAGTAATGAAGGTCCAGGCATGGCCGAATGGCCAGTCCCCAAATGTGATCAATAGATCAAAAGATAATCCAAAGATATCTAATACAATAGTAAAAAGTCCTATTTATAATAAACTAGCTACTAGGGTTTACAAAAGTAGGTAATTGATGCATAAATTCACTTCCGGGGCCCACTTAGTGTGTTCTTGGGCTGAGCTTGAAGTCTACACATGGAGAGGTCATTCTTGGAGTTGAACGCCAGCTTTTGTGCCAGTTTGGGCGTTGAACTCCACTTTGCAACTTGTTTCTGGCGCTGGACGCCAGAATTGGGCAAAGAGCTGGCGTTGAACACCAGTTTGCGTTGTCTAAACTTGGGCAAAGTATGGACTATTATATATTGCTGGAAAGCCCTGGATGTCTAATTTCCAAAGCAATTTGAAGCGCGCCATTTTGAGTTCTGTAGCTCCAGAAAATTCATTTTGAGTGCAGGGAGGTCAGAATCCAACAGCATCAGTAGTCCTTCTTCAACCTCTGAGTCTGATTTTTGCTCAAGTCCCTCAATTTCAGCCAGAAAATACCTGAAATCACAGAAAAATACACAAACTCATAGTAAAGTCCAGAAATATGAATTTAACATAAAAACTAATGAAAACATCCCTAAAAGTAACTAGATTATACTAAAAACATACTAAAAACAATGCCAAAAAGCGTATAAATTATCCGCTCATCACTTCTATTCTAAGATATTCATTCGCACTTCAACCTGATGAATGTGATGATCCGTGACACTCATCATCATTCTCACCTATGAACGCATGCCTGACAACCACCTCCGTTCTACCTTAGATTGAATGCATATCTCTTGGCCTCATGATCCAGATCAGAGTCTTCGTGGTATAAGCTAGAATTATTGGCGGCCATTCCTGAGATCCGGAACATCTAAACCTTGTCTGTGGTATTCTGAGTAGGATCTGGGAAGGGATGGTTGTGACGAGCTTCAAACTCGCGATTGTTGGGCGTGTGACAGACGCAAAAGGATCAATGGATCCTATTCCAGCATGATCGAGAACCGACAGATGATTAGCCATGCGGTGACAACGTATTTAGAACATTTTCACTTAGAGGACGGGAAGTAGCCATTGACAACGGTGATGCCCAACATAAAGCTTGCCATGGAAGGAGCCTTGCGTGCATGAAGAAGAAGATAGTAGGAAAGCAGAGATTTAGAAGACAAAGCATCTCCAAAGCCTCAACCTGTTCTTCATTACTGCAATACAAGTATTTATTTCATGTTCTTTTACTTTTTACAATTAAATCTGAGAATTGTTGATATCCTGACTAAGAGTTACAAGATAACCATAGCTTGCTTCAAGCCGACAATCTCCGTGGGATCAACCCTTACTCACGTAAGGTATTACTTGGACGACCCAGTGCACTTGCTGGTTAGTTGTGCGGAGTTGCAAAAGTGTGATTGTAATTTCGTGCACCAAGTTACATAAGGACAATTTTATTAATCTTGTACTATTGGACAAAGCCTCAATCATTTAAAAAATAAAAAACGCATCACATTCAATCATCAATGCATAATAACAAATTTTTATTAAGAGCTCTTTAAGGGATTTTAACAAACACTTGGCATTCAAAATCATGAAACACATCAAGTAGCAAAACCAAGCATTTTGTCAACATCAATTAACAAGTACAGTACCCTAGCAGCAGCAATTCGCAACATTTTTAGGAAAGTATCCAAACAACTTAAAATCTAATACCTTAAATCTAACCTATCGTAATAACCTAAATCATAAAAATAAAAAAAAACTAAATTGAACCAACCATAAAATTGATTCAAAATTTAAAACTAAAATTCTAATAAAACCTAAATTAAATTAAACTAAGAATGTAACACCCTACCACACAAAACTTTACGCTATAGTCGTAAATCAGAGGTGGTGAGGCATTATGACAATTAAAAGTAAATTACATTCATAGTAGTTTGAAGAAATATAGTTTAACTAGGAGCCTGTGAAGAAAAAATAAACCAAAGCGACAATTGTTATCACACTTGAAGCGTTAAAGATAAGAAGCACTGATTATAGAAACAAAATAAATATATATAGATATACATAAGATCCAAGATAAGATACATAATAAGTACTAATCTCAACCTATGAAGAAAAGGCTAACTAGAATATTAAAAATTAAAAGTGTGCAAAATAACATCCTGTTTCTCCAAAATAGAACCTCTAAGAGGAATATAAAATAACATACTCAAAAGCGGAGAATAATACTAAGTACAAAATAAATCGCAAAAAGAGATAAGTCTTCTTCGCTTCCACCAATAGAATCCTACACAGTCAGCGAGGTACATCACGACCTGTATCTGAACAATAGAAATTTTCACAACGGGTGAGAACTCGAAAGTTCCCAGTGTGATAATAGTTCCAAATAGAGACTACATAAAGAGACACGAACCCACTAGGTAATCCTAATCTCCAGATCGACAAAAATTCTAGCCTAGGGTTTTAAATAATCCAAACAGGGTTAAGTTATTAAGTCTCAGTTCCATATCTACCTCTAATCTCAATCATTTCTAATATATTATCATCCAATCTCCAATACCTCAATTGTTCAATCCAGTATTTATCTTAGCATTTTGTTCAGCAGTAGCAAACACAACTAATAAGCATTACAAGACAAACACATATAAAAAGCATGTATAGCAACTATCACAATTAGCAATTAATAGAAATATTCAATTAGGCAAGCCAAAAATACATTACGCACACTTAAACAATAGCAAATAGATGCACATGATGCATGCCTGTCTTATTAGCCATGAGTTCACATGTTGGTTATACTGCTAGACCCGACACAGATCCGGTTGCAACTCTTGGATTACTCTCTCTTTTGTGCATCTCCAAGAGAAATAAATTTCGAGGGAGAGTGCCCTACTACCTTCTCTTAGAGGTATACTCAGGGGGTAACGTTCCGAAGAAGAGTGCCCTACCACTTTTCCCAAACTGTGCTAAAAATAAAGAAGAGTGCCGTTTCACCTTGTAACAAGAGAGAGACGTGGGGGTAATATTCTGAGGGAGAGTGCCCTACCACCTTTCTCACTTCCAACAAATAATCAAAAGAGAATGTGGGGGAGAGTGCCCTACCATCTTCCCCACATCCGCACCGCAACCACAAACAAGTGAGATGATACTTCAGTCCTTGCCTGGGACAGGTGCCAAACAAATGCATAACCACAAACAAGCGGATATAACCACTAACCTTGTCTGAAACCACTGACAAGCGGGATAAGAACCACTGACCTTGCCCGAAACAAATTCTAAATCAATACGCAAGCGGGACAGTGCTACTGTCCTTGCTAATATAGTCATTCAGACCATAATTAGTCATAATCATTGACTTAAATTAGTTTTATAAATTATTAGATTCGTTAACCACAGTTTTTTTTATCAATTTATTAATTTTGTTATCTTGTGATTAGGACATAGCTACCGTCCTCACCATGGGTAGGACGAAACCACAATCCCCACATAGTAATTTACGCACTAAGCAAGCAGGATGATACCACCGTCCTTGTCAGGCAAATAATCTATATCACACTTAAAACCTACCAACAATTCCATCCAGTTTCGGAAGATACACCCAAACATAACCCCATCCATTCATTAACTAATCAACCTCATTATTCCATAAACGGGATGAAACCACCGTCCTCACTGCAGTCGGGACAAACCTCCATCATCGCAATAATTTTCTTCGGTTAACTAAGTGTTTACCAAGGAATTAATTAATTCAATTAATTGGATTTAACCACACCTTTTTCATAGCTTAAAAACTAGTTATCGGACATCATATGGGGGTTACAAGGGTTTACAAGCTTGCTGGAAAGGCTAAATAGTGAAAAATAGAGTTTTTCAAGAAAACAGGACATGTGCACACGTACACCTCTATGCACACGCACATGTCAGCGCCAACTTCCTGACGTGTGCGTATGAACCACCTTATGCGTATGCACATCTTGCAAATTTTCCTTGGTGTGCCCCCTGTGTGCTCGCATAAGCTTACTGATGAGCGGATATTTTATATGCTTTTTGGCATTATTTTCAAATAGGTTTTAGCATGTTTCGTTTAAATATTATTAAGTTTTCATAGGTTTTAGTGTTAAATTCACAATTTTGGATTTTACTTTGAGTTTGTGTGTTTTTGTACAATTTCAGGTATTTCTCGCTGAAATTGAGGAGCTGGAGCAAAAGTCTAATTCAAAGACAGAGAAAGCACTGCAGATGCTGTCCGGATTTGACCTCCTTGCACTCGAAAGAGCTTTTCTGGAGCTACAAAATTCCAAATAGAGCGTTCTCAACGGCTATGGAAATCTGACTTCCAGAGCTTTCCAGAAATAGATAATAGTCTATACATTGCTTCAGATTAGAAGGCCCAAAACTGGCGTCCAACGCCAGCCTCCTGCCCCCTTTCAGGCGTCAAGTGCCCAAGGAGAAGAGAACAGCGTCCAAACGTGCAAAGAAAACCCCCTAGCAAGCGTTTAATGCCCTAGAGGCCTCCTAGTATGTGGATCTCATCAAAGCTCAGCCCAAACACTCACCAAGTGGGCCCCGGAAGTAAATTTTACCACTAAAAAGACTGTTTTACCTTTACTAGTCATTAGTTTAGTATTTAAGGAAGAAGAGCACACTTGTTTAGGATATTTTCTAGCATATTTTGAATTCTATCATTGTATTTCCTATCATTATGGGTTTCTAAACCTCCTAGGTTGAAGGGAGGAGCCCTGCTGAGTTCTATGAATTAATAAAAGTATTAATTCTCTTCAATCCGTATTTGATTCAATTCTAAGATGTATACTCGTTCTTCAACATGGTGAATGGGATGATCCGTGACAATCAGCTCCGTTTATCATACTAAGACCGCGTGCCTGACAACCACCCGTGTCTATTTGGGTTCGTGTGAATACGTGACCGAAAAGCATCGAACCGTCAGCCTGACTATACATCTCTCTGACGACTAATCCACGACTTCACTGGGGACTTCTCGAGACACCAGTTCAGCCAAGGTGTGGGGAGATTAGGGTATCTGTGATAGAGACTAGAACCCAAAGGTGCAGCATTCTCTGATCCGGAAGATTCGACCTTGTCTGTAGCGTTTTAAGTAGGATCATTAAGGAGAATGGATTGCAGGAGCTTCACCCTCAATCAGACTGGATGCGCACTAACCCTGGTATTCAGATCTGGAAGAGTATTGGCAGCTGCTCAAACCAGCGTCAATCACATACAGCCTGCCATTGAACGAATCATTCACAATTGAAGGAGACAGTAAGACCAGAGTTAATCCAAAAGGACAAAGCAACTCCAAGCCTTAACCAGCTAAGATTTAAGATTATCTTTGTAAACATATCAACCTAATTCCATCATCCAATTCAAACCAAAAACTTCTTGATACGCTTGACTAAGACCTGCAAGATAACCATAGCTTGCTCCAAACAACAATCCTCGTGGGATCTACCCTGACTCACTCAGGTATTACTTGGACGACCCAGTGCACTTGCTGGTATAGTTGTACGAAGTGTGGGGATTCATACACTTGTTGGACAACTAACGGATTATCTTGTTCCGTAGATCAGGTATTTTCTTTAATTTTGTTTGAGTCTTTTATTTTCTTCTTCCTATTTTCGAAAAAATCAAAAATACTTTTCAAAAATTTTTTCTTTTCTTTATTTAATTTTCGTTTTTTAGTTTGAGTCTTTTGTTTTTGTTCTTGTTGAAGTTTTCGAAATTTTTCAGTCTTTCTTTCCAAAAATTCTCAAAAATAGTTTCTTTGTTTAAATCTTAGTCAATCTTTAAGTTTGGTATTTTTTTGTGTGTTTTCTTTAAATTTTTGAAAATTTTATCTTTGGTTTTCAAAAATTGTAAGTTTGGTGTCTTTTGCATGTTCTTTTGTTCTTTGAATTTCTTGAGTTTTATTCATGGTGTTCTTCTTAATCTTCAAAGTGTTCTTGCTTTTTCTTTTTGTTTTGATCTTAAAGATTTTAAGTTTGGTGTCTTTTTGGTATTTGTCTTTAAATTTTCGAAAATTAGTCCCCTTTAGATCTAAAAATTTTAAGTTGTGTCTTTTACTTGTTTTTCTCTTTCCTCATTAAATTCAAAAATAAAAAAATAATATATTTTCTAACTTAATTTTAGTTAATTTTCAAAAATTCTAAATAAAAAAATCAGATTTTAATTTTAAATTTTTATCTTATCTTATCTTAGTTTTAAATTTCAAAATTCAAATATTTTCAAAATAAAAAATCTTATCTTTTTCAAAAATCTTATCTTATCTTATTTTAAAATTCAAATTTTAAAATTCAATTTCAAATTTTAAAATTTTAAAAAAATTAATTAGACCCTTTTAAAGTTCAAATATTTTTTAAATCTTTATCTTATCTTATTAACTTTTTCAAAATTCAAAATTTAAAATTTAAAATTTTAAAATTTCAAATTCAAATTTCAATTTTCAAATTTCAAATTCAAATCTTTTTTAATCTTCTATCTTATCTTATTTTCAAATCTTTTCTTAATTAGTTACTTCTTTTCTCTCTCTTCTTTTTCAAAACTTCCTAACTAATTCTTCTCTCTCCTATTTTTTCGAAAATTCTTTCTTCTTCTCTCTCTTCAATTTTCAAAAATTCATTCATTAATTTTCAATTCTTTTTAATTTATTAACCTTAATTTTTGAAATTAATAAATAAATAAAATAAAAACAAAAATATTTTAATTCTTGTTTATCTTTTCTACTTCTATTCCTTTTATCTTCATTCTTCTTTCTCTTATTCTACCTTTGTTCATCATGAACCCGAACGGGAATGAGGAGTTCAGAAGAACTCTAGGGTCCTATACAAACCCCACTGCTGACTTCTATGGAAGAAGTATTAGCATACCTCACATCAGAGTAAGTAGCTTTAAACTAAACCCTCAATGTATTACTATAGTGCAGCAAAACTGCCAATATTCTGGACTTTCATAGGAAGAACCTATAGAGTTTCTGGAAGATTTCTTAAAGATTGCTGATACAATACACAATGAAGGAGTAGACTAGGATGTCTACAGACTATTACTCTTTCCTTTTGCTGTAAAGGGCCAAGCAAAGAGGTGGTTGGATAACCAACCCAAAGATAGCTTGAAAACTTGGAAACAGTTAGTAGACAAGTTTTTAAATCAATACTTTCCTCTAAGAAAGATGACCCAGCTGAGGCTGGACATCCAAGGCTTCAAATAAGGAGATAGGGATCTCTTTATGATGCCTGGAATAGGTATAGAAGGATGCTAAGAAAATGTCCAACTGAAATATTTTCAGGATGGGTACAATTAGACATCTTCTATTATGGACTTTTAGACATGGCTAAAATGTCTTTGGACCACTCTACTTGTCGATCCATACATATGAGAAAGACCATTGAAGTGGCTCACGAGCTTATTGAGATAGTTGCCACTAATCAGTATCTGTACTCATCTGCTGAGACTTCTATAAAAGGAGAGGTTAAGGCAATATCTACTGAACCGAACCCTCCAGAACAAGATGGCCCATTGACTCAGCAAATACACCCCCTTGCCCAGCAACTACTGGAATTGCAAGAGGCTTTGCGAAAAACTCAAACTTCTAACAGGAATATAGAAGCCCAGCTAAGTCAAACAAGATAGCAGTTACCTAAGCAAATAACAGAGGAATATCAGGCTATTCAACTGAGGAGTGGGAAATTCTTAAACACCCAACCTTAGTACAATAAGCCAATAGAGGGACACCAGACTAATGTCCAAGACGTCTCTAAAGGCATTGAATGCCCAAAGAATAATGTCATTGGCATTCAATGCCAAGAAAGGGAATCCATCCCTGGCGTTGAACACCCAATAGGGGGCAGTGTCCCTGGTGTTGAATGCCAGGAAGGGGACAGCAATATGGGCGTTGAACACCCAAGCAATGGAGGCCAGTTAAATACTGATAACAACCCTCCTAACAAGCTAATAACCCCCCTTCCAACACACATGGCACTCGGTCTTCATCAACCAAGATTAATGAGTATAAAGCTAAGATGCTATTTTCTCAGAAACTCTGTCAAGAGGTAAAAGATAAAAAGTTTGCCCGCTTTGCGAATTATCTCAGAACATTAGAGATCAAGATCTGTTTTATAGAGGCTCTTGAACAGATACCTTCTTATGCTAAGTTCATGATGGACATTCTGAGTCATAAGAAGGATTGGAGAGAGAAAGAAACAGTCCTCCTCACTGAAGAGTCCAGTGCAATCATTCAAAACAGCTTACCAGAGAAACTTAAGGATCTTGGAAGCTTTATGATACCGTGCACTTTAGGTAATGCTTGTACAAGGATAGCTCTATGTGACTTTGGAGCAAGCTACAACCTAATACCTGCTTCATTAATAAAGAAGCTTTGCTTGACTGATGAAGTCAAACCAACCCGCATATGCCTTCAACTTGCTGATGGTTCTATTAAGATACCATCAGGAGTGATTGAGGACATGATTGTTAGGGTTGGACCCTTTGCTTTTCCCACTGACTTTGTGGTGTTGGACATGGAAGGGCACAAGAGTGCATCCCTAATTCTAGGGAGACCCTTCCTAGTTATAAGACGAACCCTCATTGATGTTGAAAAATGGGAAGTCACCCTGAGAGTCAATAAGGAGAGGTACGTACTGAATGCTGTAAAAGCCATGCAGCATCAAGACACCCCAGATGAATGCATGAGAATTGACCTCATTGGTTCCCTAGTGGAAGAAGTAAACATGGCTGAGAGCCTCAAGGAATGGCTGAATGACATCCTTACTGATGAGCAGCCTAACTTGGAGGATCCTTTGGAAACTCCTAAGGAAAAGCAGAAGCCTCCAAAGCTTGAGCTCAAGCCATTACCATCTTCCCTGAACTATGCATATCTGGGAGATGGAGATACTTATCTTGTGATCATAAGTTCTACCTTAGAGCCACAGAAAGAAGAAGCACTAATTCAAGTGCCTAAGATACATAGGACCGCCCTTGGGTGGACTATAAGTGACCTTAAGGGTATTAGCCCGACCCGATGCATGCATAAAATCCTGCTGGAGGATGATGCCAAACCAGTGGTGTAACCACAAAGGTAACTAAATCCAGCCATGAAGAAAGTAGTGCAGAAGGAAGTCACTAAGCTCTGAAAGGTTGGGATTATTTAACCCATTTCTGATAGCCCCTGGGTGAGCCCTGTCCAAGTTGTTCCCAAGGAGGGAGGCATGACAGTGGTTTATAATGAAAGGAATGAACTGATCCCTACAAGGATAGTTACAGGGTGGCGTATGTGCATTGACTATGGCAGGCTCAATAATGCCACCAGGAAGGATCATTTTCCTTTACCATTTATTAACCAGATGCTAAAGAGACTAGCAGGGCACGCATTTTATTGTTTCCTGGATAGATATTTCAGGTACAATCAAATAGCAGTGGATCCACAGGATCAAGAAAAGATAGGATTCACATGCCCATTTGGCATGTTTGCCTACAGGCGAATGCCCTTCGGCTTGTGCAATGCACCTGCCACCTTTCAGAGATGTATGCTGTCCATCTTTTCTGATATGGTAGAGAAGTTCCTTGAAGTGTTCATGGATGACTTCTTTGTCTTTGGAGACTCATTTGACTCCTGCCTTGATCATTTGGCCCAAGTTCTAAAAAGATGTCAAGAAACAAACCTAGTTCTAAATTACGAAAAATGCCACTTCATGGTGACTGAAGGCATTGTTCTTGGGCATCGGATTTCGAACAAGGGAATAGAAGTGGATCAAGCTAAAGTGGAAGTGATCAAACAATTGCCACCACCTACTAATGTCAAGGAAATCAGAAGTTTCCTATGACATGCAGGATTTTACAAGAGGTTCATGAAAGATTTTTTGAAAATTGCAAAACCGCTGTGTAATCTCTTGGCCACTAACATCCCATTTGTCTTTGACCAAGAATTTCTGCATGCCTTTGAAATCCTGAAAGCCAAGTTTGTCACTGCTCCTATCATCTCTGCACCCGATTGAGACTTTCCATTTAAACTAATGTGTGATGCCAGTGACCATGCCATTGGCGCAGTTCTGGGGGCAGAGACATGACATGCTTTTGCATGTCATTTACTATGCTAGTCGTGTACTAAATGATGTGTAGAAGAACTACACTACTATAGAAAAGAAGTTACTTGCAGTGGTTTGTGCAATTGACAAGTTTAGATCCTACCTAGTAGGATCTAAGGTCATTATCTATACTGATCATGCTGCTCTAAAGTATCTACTCACTAAGCAGGATTCTAATCCCAGACTTATAAGATGGGTACTACTTCTGCAAGAGTTTGATATAGAAATTAGAGACAAAAAAGGGACAAAAAATCAAGTGGTTGACCACTTGTCCTGGATTGAGCCAATGGTAGAGAATTCGCCTTCCCCCACTGACATATTTGAAACCTTTCCAGATGAGTAACTCTTTGCCATCCGGACAACACCTTGGTCTGCAGATATTGCAAACTACAAGGCTATAAGGTTCATTCCCAAAGAGTTTACCAGGCATCAAGCCTGGAAACTCATGCATGATGCAAAGTACTACTTGTGGGATGAACCATATCTCTTTAAGAGATGCTTGGATGGAATAATCCGACGATTATGTCTAAAGAAGAGGCACAGAGAATTCTATGGCATTGCCATGGATCAGACTATGGAGGACATTTCAGAAGTGAGCAGACAGCCACCAAGGTTCTCCAAAGTGGCTTCTACTGGCCCACACTCTTCAAGGATTCTAGAGAATTTGTCCGTAACTGTGACAGTTGCCAGAGAGCTGGTAATCTCCCTCATGGTCACGGAATGCCTCAGCAGGGAATTCTAGAGATCGAGTTATTTGATGTATGGGGTATAGATTTCATGGGACCCTTCCCGCCTTCATACTCAAACACCTACACCCTTGTGGCAGTAGACTATGTGTCCAAATTGGTTGAAGCAATAGCAACACCCACTAATGACACCAGAGTAGTAATCAAGTTCCTCCAAAAGAACATCTTCAGCAGATTTGGTGTACCTAGGATGCTAATTAGTGATGGAGATATTCATTTCTGCAACAGACAGCTGAATTCTGTCTTAAGCCGTTACGGAGTTTGCCACAAAATAGCAACACCGTATTATCCCCAAACAAATAGGCAAGATGAAGTCTCAAATAGAGAACTAAATTGAATCCTAGAGAAGACCGTCAGCACCTCTAGAAAGGATTAGGCTAAAAAACTTGATGATGCTTTGTGGGCATACAGAATAGCTTTCAAAACCCCCATTAGAACCTCACCATATCAACTGGTATATGGGAAATCCTGTCATCTACCAGTGGAACTAGAACACAAGGCCTATTGGGCTACTAGATTCCTTAACCTGGATGCTAAAGCAGCAGGAGAAAAATGGCTACTCCAACTAAATGAGCTGGACGAATTCCATTTAAATGCATTTGAAAATGCAAAGATCTATAAAGAAAAAGCAAAAAGGTGGCATGACAGGAAGATATCCTTCAGAGTCTTTGAACCAGGACAGAAGGTCCTGCTCTTCAACTCAAGACTCAAATTATTCCCTGGGAAACTCAAATCCCGCTGGAAGGGACTGTATGTGATTATTAGTATATCACCTTACGGGCACATAGAACTTCAAGGTAAAGAAAACCGATTCACTGTCAATGGACAGAGGGTTAAGCATTACCTTGAAGGAGATATAGAGCCATGAGGCTCAACATTACTGCTAAGTTAAGTACAGTGAAGTCCAGCTAAAGACATTAAAGAAACGCTTGTTGCGAGGCAACCCAATGATTACTTATATATTATTTTTAATTATTTCTATTTTAACTAGTTTTCTTTTTAATTAGTTTTTGATTATGTTTTAATTAGGTTAATTCTAATGTTAGTGATCATGAACAGTGCTTAAACAGAGACAGAATGATGCAGAATAACAAACAGAAAGGGATCTCCCTGTAGAAGGGATCTCCCTGGCATTAAACGCCAGAAAGCGGGTGGCAATTGGGCGTTCAAACGCCCATAGAGGCAGCAAGCCTAGCGTTAAATGCCAGCCAAGGAGCCCTGGCTGGGCGTTTAACGCCCAAGAAGGAGGGCACATATCGCGTTGAACGCTTGAATGGGTGCCATTCTAGGCGTTCAACGCTCAGCAAGCAGAGGAAGCAGCGTTAAACGCCAGAATGCAGCCATTCTGGGCGTTTAAACGCCAGCAAGACAGCATAGGAGGTAATTTCCAAAATCTTATTTTTTTTCTCCATTCACTCTATCTTTTTCAAATTAAATCTTGAATTTCTTTGATTTTTAAATCAAATCTTGTTTAAATATTTTAATTTCAATTTAATTTTAAATTTAACATATTTTCAAATATTTTTCAAAATTTCATATCTTTTCCAACTTGTTTTCAAATTCTTTCAAAATCTTTTCTTATCTTTAGTAATTCTTGTTCATATTTTTTATTAAACTTTAAAATCTTTTTTATCTTATCTTTTATATCTTTTATATCTTTTTCATATCTTTTTCTTATCTTTCAAATTTAACAACTTATCTTTTCTATCTTTTTCAAAACTTCTTTATATTTCTTCAAAGATTATTTTCGAAAATCCCTCTTCCCCTCCCTATATATATGTGTTCGTGCCCCTTTCCCTCACTCACCACCTCTCATTCGAATTATATTCTCCTCTTCTCTTCTACTTCACTTTTCTTCTTCTTCCTTTATTATCTTTTGCTCGAGGATGAGCAAATCTTCTAAGTTTGGTGTGGAAGGAGCCCTGTTCTCTCATCATCAAAAATTCGAATCCCATAGCTCCAAGAAGTGGCAAGACCGCACCAAAGAACAAGAAAGAAGATAATTCAACAGTTTTTTTCAAACCTGTTCAATTCCTTACCAAGCAACATGAAAAAAATTATCATAAGATAATGAGTAAAAGGCCAGTAATCCCTGAGGTGGGATTCAAATTAGGAGAAGAAGAATACTTGGAGATCCAAGAGTAAATTTGAAGGAAAGTCTGGGAGATTCTAACTAATCCTGAGTTTAATATTGGATACAACATGATCCATGAATTCTATGCAAATCTGTGAATGACAGATAAGCAAAAGAAAGATGGAACAACATTCCATACTTTTCGCACTATGGTCAGGGGTAAGATCATGTATTTTCATCTGGATAGGGTGAGAGAGATCTTCACATTACCCTTGCAAAGGGATGACCCTAAATCCTATAATAGAAGGGTGGTAGCCAACCCAAAGCTGGATCTAGTTCTAGAGGACATATGCCTGCTTGGAACTCAATGGATTGAGAATGCAAAAGGCAAGCCAAACCAGCTAAAAAGGGCGAATCTCAAGCCAATTGCTAGAGGATGGCTAGACTTCATTGAGCGTTCTATACTCCCCACAAGTAACCGCTCTGAAGTTACTATTCCAAGAGCTGTGATGATTCACTGCATCATGATGGGAAAATGAGGTAGAAGTCCACCAAATAATCCCCCATGAGATCTACAAGTTGGCAAACAAGATGTCTACTAATGCGATGCTGGTTTATCCAAATCTCATCTTTTGCCTATGCCAAGAGGCTAAGGTTCTGATCCATGTGGACAATTTTATTCCAATGGAAAGCCCAATCACCAAGCAGGTGATGGATAATTCCAAGATACAAGAGGATCAACCTAAAAGGAAGGCACCTGAGCCTCTCCAAGAGATCCCTCCAAGAGTAGCAGAAAGATCAAACTAGCATGATTTACAAACTGATCAAGGAGTAAGAGAAGTAGGGGCATGAGATAAAGGAGTTGAAGCACTGGAAGCTCTCCCCTGAAGAGCCCAGCTCCCCTCAAGCTGAAGGTTGTTGAGTTTCAACCCTGTGGCTATTCTAATTCCTATTTTTCATATTTTTGTTATTCTAATTCCTATGTCTCATATTTAGCTTTACATGATCACTAGTAGTATTTAAGTCTTTATTTATTTTATGTCTTTTAATTTTTAGAATTAAATAAGCATTAGTATTAATTAACTTTTATTTTCCAATTAGCTATAAAGTATTCCTCTTATCATCATTAAACATGAATAAAATAGTGGATTGTTTTTAGAAGAATTAAAGATACATGAATTTCAAGTTTAAAATAAGAATAGTTCAAGTATTTTGATGTGGTGGTATTGCTTTTATTTTCTGAATGTATGAAAAAATAGTGCATATTTGAAGTTGGAATTTTAGAATGTTGGCCCTTGAAAGAATGATGATAAAAGTGAAGTATTATTGGTAATCTGAAAAATCCAAAAATTGATTCTTGAAGCAAGAAAAGGCAGCAAAAAGAAAAAGACAAAGCATGTTGCAAAAGAAAAAAAATAATAAAATGAAAAATAAATAAATAAATAAATAAATAAATAAATAAAGAGAAAAATCCATTACTGCCCAAAAATGCAGGAATGGAGGGCAGATTAAAAAAGCCAATAACCCTTTAAACCAAAAGGCAAGGATAAAAGAATCCAAGGTTTTGAGCATCAATAGATTCTACTTTGAGTTTGTGTGTTTTTGTACAATTTTAGGTATTTTTTGGCTGAAATTGAGGAGTTCGAGCAAAAGTCTGATTCAGAGACAAAGAAAGCACTGCAGACGCTATCCAGATCTGACCTCCTTACAATCAAAAGAGCTTTTCTAGAGCTACATAAGTCCAAATGGAGCATTCTTAGCAGCTATGGAAAGCGGACTTCCAAATCTTTCCAGCAATGTATAATAGTCTATACTTTGTTTCAAATTAGAAGTCCCAAAACCAGCGTCAAACGCTAGCTTCTTGCCCCCTTTTAGGTGTTCAGCGCGCAAGGAGAAGAGACCAGCGTCCAAACACCCAAAGAAGACCCCTAGCCAGTGTTCAATTCCCTAGAGGCCTCCTAGCACATGGATCTCATCAAAGCTCAGCCCAAACACTCACCAAGTGGGCCCCGAAAGTATATTTTAGCACTAAAAAGACTGTTTTACCCTTACTAGTCATTAGTTTAGTATTTAAGGAAGAATATCACACTTTTTTAGGATCTTTTCCAGCATATTTCGAATTCTATCATTGTATTTCCTATAAGTATGAGTTTCTAAACCTCCTTGGTTGAGGGAAGGAGCCCTGTTGAGTTCTATAAATTAATAAAAGTATTACTGTTTCTCTTCAATCCGTGTTTGATTCAATTCTAAGATGTATACTCGTTCTTCAACATGGTGAATGGGATGATCTGTGACAATCAGCTCTATTCATCATACTAAGGCCGCATGCCTGACAACCACCCGTGTCTACTTGGGTTAGTGTGAATACGTGACTAGAAAGCATCAAATCGCCAGCTTGACTATACATCTCTCAGACGGCTAATCCACGACATCGTTTGGGACTTCTCGAGACACCAGTTCAGCTGAGGTATGGGGAGATTAGGGTCTCTGTGGTAGAGGCTAGAACCCAAAGGCACAGCATTCTCTACTCCGGAAACTAAGTCATCCATTCGGAATTTGGCAGAAACTAGGTCATCCATTCGGAATTTGGAGATATAGGTAGGTCAGCTGAGTAAGAAGATACCTGATGAGCGGATATTTTATACGCTTTTTGACATCATTTTCATATAGTTTTTAGCATGTTTTGTTTAGTTTTTATTAAGTTTTCATAGGTTTTAGTATTAAATTCACATTTTTGGATTTTACTTTGAGTTTATATGTTTTTATGCAATTTCAGGTAATTTATGGCTAAAATTGAGGAGTTGGAGCAAAAGTCTGATTCAAATACAGAGAAAGCACTGCAGATGCTATTCGGATCTGACCTCTTTGCATTCGGAAGAGCTTTTCTGGAGCTACAAAGATCCCAATGGAGCGTTCTCAATGTCTATGGAAAGTTTACTTCCAGAGCTTTCTAGTATTGTATAATAGTCTATACTTTACTTCAGATTAGAAGGCCCAAAACTGGCGTCCAACGCCAGCCTCCTGCCCCTTTTCAGGCGTCCAGCACCCAAGGAGAAGAGACCAGCGTCCAAACGCCCAAAGAGGACCCCCTAGCCAGCGTTCAATGCCCTAGAGGCCTCCTAGCACGTGGATCTCATCAAAACTCAGCCCAAACACTCACCAAGTAGGTCCTAGAAGTGGATTTTAGCACTAAAAAGACTACTTTACCCTTACTAGCGTCATTAGTTTAGTATTTAAGGAAGAAGATCACACTTGTTTAGAATCTCTTCCAGCATATTTTCATTTCATCATTGTATTTCCTATCAGTATGAGTTTCTAAACCTCCTAGGTTGAGGGGAGGAGCCTTGCTGAGTTCTATGAATTAATAAAAGTATTACTGTTTCTCTTCAATCCGTGTTTGATTCAATTCTAAGATGTGTATTCATTCTTCAATATGGTGAATGGGATTATCTGTGACAATCAGCTCCGTTCATTATACTAAGACCGTATGCCTGACAACCACTCGTGCCTACTTGGGTTCGTGTGAATACGTGACTGAAAAGCATCGAACCGCCAGCTTGATTATACATCTCTTAGACGGCTAATCCACGACTTTGTTAGGGACTTCTCGAGATACCAGTTTAGCCGAGGTATGGGGAGATTAGGGTTTCTGTGGTAGAGGCTAGAACCCAAAGGTGCAGCATTCTCTGATCCGGAATATTCGACCTTGTCTGTGGCATTTTGAGAAGGATCATTAAGGAGAATGGACTGCAGGAGCTTTACCCTCAATCAGACTGGATGCGCACTAACCCCTGGTGTTCAGATCTGGAGGAGTATTGGCGGCTTCTCAAACCAGCGTCAATCACATACAGCCTGCCATTGAAGGAATCATTCACAATTGAAGAAGCTAGTAAGACCAGAGTTAATCCAGAAGGACAAAGCAACTCCAAGCCATAACCATCTAAGATTTAAGATTATCATTGTAAACATATCAACCTAATTCCATTGACCAATTCAAACCAACAACTTCTTGATTCGCCTGACTAAGACCTGCAAGATAACCATAGCTTGCTTCAAACCACAATCCTCGTAGGATCGACCCTGACTTGCTCAGGTATTACTTAGACGACCCAGTGTACTTTCTGGTACGGTTATATAAAGTGTGGAAATTCGTGTACCACTTACACACATGCGTTGTGCTGTGTGCACGCACGCCCCTGTGCGCGTGCACACAAGCCAATTTTTTTTTGGTTTTTTGCAAAATCTGAAATTTTAGTTTTTAACCTTAGTTTTCAAAAGTTCATAACATTTGCTACAAATTTTCTTTTTCATTCGTTATTTGACGGTTTTAAAGTTCTTATCATTAGCTTTAATTCAAGATAAGTTTCATATAATTTCATGCTTCGAGTACCAAGTTATGGCCCATCAAAATTAGTCAAACAAGTAATCTACTTATTCGAGGCCTCCAGCCATAATTTCGCTCAACCATTTTTATCAAACATACCAAGACGCCTCCAAGTCTAGCCTTTGATCCAAATCATCATATTAACCATCAACGGTCAATCAACCACACATCATACTCAATTTTCCATAATCAAACTAAGACAAATTCACTTAGCATTCGCACATTCAACCAACATTTAACTCAATTTGATATTTCATCATAATTATTTATTCACAATCACAATATATCAATTTAATCTTTTTAATGCCTCAATTAAGGCTTATAACTTACCAAAGGGTGCATTGATGCATCCGCATCTTTAGTTATTTTTTCTTTAGAATTTCATTCAATAAGCTAATGATTTTTGTTAGAAAAGCAATGATTTAATGATTTAGTGAGCATTACTTTAAGTTAGTTTGAATTCATTCATTACAATAGATTTTGGAGGATAATTAACAAAGATCAAGGAGGAAGAAGAAGCTAGGAATCATCATAAAGAATAGGCATAAGAAGGAGAATCAAACAGAAAGCTCTCTGGACCAAATAGAGAGCTCCCTGGACAAGAAATCACCAAAGGAAGCTATATATACAATGTGGGAGACCATGCATTCAACGTGAAGAGAAAAATATAGGTTAATTGGTGCCAAATCAAGCCATGCGTGTATGTGGGAGCCCATGCGTTGCACTTGAAGATCAAACAGAGACCAATTTCACTAAATGGAGCCATGCATTGCACACAGAGCTTAGTGCATTGCACTTGGGACATCAAAAAGAGGCCAATTGTGCTAAGGAAGGGTCATGCATTATACGTGGGAGACTATCCGTACAACGCACCAAATGGGCCACTCCCAGGGGCCTTAATTCACTCATCAAATCTTCTAATTCTTCAAACACTTAAGTGGATAACTCAAGGCTTAATATAAGCCCATGAAGTCAAGAATTAATTTCCAGTTGTGGAAAAGGTCAAAGGAGCTTATCTTAAAATTATGGTTTTTCTGTGATCATGGGCAACTAATCTCTTCTTGTTAAGGTTAGGAATTTTGTTTATTACCATGGATTAATGTTATTACTTTTCTATTCTTGATTTATGCATTGATATGTTTTTAAGAATTTAGTTTTCATTCTTCATCACAAGTGTTTGAGTTTATTGGGAAATAGCTTGAATCTGAATTGAATTCTATATGCATCTTGGAAAAGTTTGTTTGATAGAATTAAGCTTGAAAATCTCTTTTCTCAATTCTGAAAGTTTTGAACTTAGCTTGATCAATGACATTGAATCAATTGGGTTTAAATCTTAAGAATTGTGTGGCTTATGAATCAGCAAGTATGCTTTATCTCTTATCATAATTAATTGATCAAGGAATTGACGATTTGTTATGTTAAGAGAAACCGGATTTCCAAGAGATTGGGGTTTGGTTAATTAGGGTTTGTCGTAAGATACATCTATGCATGATCAAGATAGATAGTGAAAAGCATTTTTCTTGAAGTTTTAAACATCTCTGAAATCTTAGCATTCCATTCATACTATTTTCTCAACAGTTTATAAATTGCTTTCATTTAATCTTCTATTTTTTGCTATTTGATATTGCCGAGACCCTAATTTGCAATTGTCTAGTTAGAACAATAGATTGACTCTTGTGTCCTCAGTTCGTTAATCCTTGTGGGAATGATAACCCACTCCTGTGGTATTACTTGACACGATTCGGTGTACTTGTCGAGTTGTGATTTTGCAAAATTTCGAATTATGTATCTCACTCAATCACGGCCTCCGACCCAAATTTTTATATCAATAACCATAATAGGCAATGAAACCACAATTTGCATCCAAATTCAATCATCAACCAACACAAAGTTTACACTAAACCAACATCATCACAACATCCATTATTTAACACTATCCTAAGTAGTGTTCTGAAAATCAAACTGGACCGACCAGTTCAACCGGCTTTATCGGGATTGGTTTGCTACCTGGTTTGGTTGAAGTAAAAAATCGGGTCAAACTGGCAGTTAACCGATGAACCGTTTAAACCAGACAGTTTTTTTCGGTTTTTAATTTAAAAAATAAAATAAAAAATATATAAACCCTATGTGCCTCCCCTTTCTCTCTCGCACACACCCACGACCCACCACCCAGCCGCTCTCTCTCTCTCTCTCTCTCTCTCTCTCTCTCTCTCTCTCTCTCTCTCTCTCTCTCTCTCTCTCTCTCCCTGATCTCCACATGAAACCCTAGTAGCCTCTCTCTCTCCTAGACAACTGGCAGCAGCAGCCAGCGGCCAGCACCGCCGTCGCTGACGAACTCTTCTCCTCAGCCAGCATTGAGCCCTACCATCGCGATTCTCTTCTCCTGGATTGCTTCACCTCACATTTTCAGGTATGCTCGGAGCTGCTGTTAGCGTCGCCACCTATGTCCTCATCGTCGTCGGCCACCTTGAAATCGTGTATCCATCCTCATCGTCGATCCCTCTCTCTCTCGCGCCTCAAGCCTGTCTTGGATCCCCTTTGTGCCCGAGCTCACTTCCCATCTTCCGTCGCCATTACTTAGATCCCTCTTTCGCTTCCGGTCTTCAATTTAATTTCTGCTTATTTTGAGTTACTAAATTTCTGAGTTAGTAAGCCTCCATCCCTACACTGCTTCAGTTTCATTTTTGGGAGTTAATTGCTATTTTTTTGGATTTAATTATGTTGATTATTGCTTGTTTTCTGGGTTAATTGTTGTTTTTTATTGCTGTCTTTTGGATTTAATTTCTATTGATTGCTATTTTCTTTTTTTTAGCTTTTTTTATTTTGTTAATTAAATGAATTAATCAGGTTTTTGTAATTTTGTTTTTGTAAGTTTTAAATTATGTTTGTGTTCTGTTTTGAATTTGTTACTGTAGTTTGATTTCAGAGTTTGTTTGATTTCATATATTTTTGTAATTCTGTTTGTTTGTTCTAAATTATGATTATGTTTGCAAATTTAGTGGTTATTACTAATTTGTTGGTTAGTTTTTATTATTAGGTTATAAATTGATTAAATTCTAATTAATTGGTGAGTTGAAGTGAAACAAGATGGGTTTAAGATGTTTAGCAATATGAAAGTGTTAAATTTTCTAATTGATTTTTCTGAGAGATTTAATACTAATTGAAAACTTGTTATTAGTTGAAAACTTGTCAATGTTGTTTGTTTTGGTGGTAGAATATTATGTATTTGTTATTTACATATGTTTTGATCTACTTCAGTTATAAATTTTGATGTTTAAAGTTGTTTATGAATTTTTATTGATAAATTATGGACAATTAATTATATAAATTTGTGAAATTTTGAATTTTATTAGGTAAAAAATTATTGAATTTAAATATTTAAAATTATATATTAATTTTTAATAATTTTATTTAATATTTAATTAAATCTGTCGAATTTCGGTTGAACCTGGTCGAACTATTGAACCAGTGAACCAGTCACCTTATCAGTTTATTGACCGGTCTGATTCTCACAACCTTGATCCTAAGGGCATTTAACCTAGATTTTCACATAACCTAACATAGTGTCTACCTGAAATCAAAACCTATACCTTGTTGACGGCAGTTTTCCAACTCTTGGATTTCCTCTCCAAATGGACCCAAGCCTCAATCAATGAAATCAAGCCTCCACTAAGCGCTCCACCATCAAACCAAGCATCAAACCAGCACAATCAACTCATCCTAAGCAAGCCATCACCCTTAATTAATCTAATAAAACAATTTACACACTTTCAAGCTAGGTTTTTCGGATGTAATTAGAAAAAATCAAAGAGAAAGAGTTTTCTTATCTTGTACCACTTAACCTTAGGGCAAAATCCCGCTAGATCTCAACATTAAGCTTCGTCTAAACATCAAAATCACAATATTCCAATACACATACCAAAACATGAGTTTGAGGGAAAAAACAAAAATGGTTTAGAGTTCTTAGGAATACTCACTACAAAAGTTTAGAAATGAAGAGGACAACAAGATGGTCGCGTGGCCACAAACGGGTCTTCGATCGGAGCCACGGTTTGTGAGATATGAGGATTTGAGTGTAAGTGTGAATAGTGAATTAGGGCATGGTGTTTTCTCTCCTCTCTTCTCTTCTTCGAGCTCCCTCTTTTAAAATGGCAAATGATGTGAATTTGCTAAGTGAGGGGGTTAAGTGTCATGGGCTTAGGCTTTAGTGAAGGCCTGCTGTAATTTTAGCCCATTGGCTCTACCTTGAGCCAAAATCTTTAAGATAAGTGTTTGGGTTTTTATCCTAAATATTTTTCTTATCATTTCTACAGTTTTAGAGTTTTCTCACACATAGTACTGGATAGACTTAAGCCAGTACAATTAATTTTAATGCTGGTGTACGTTTTTTAGCAATTAATTATATTTTTGAGCTCAAATTAATTCTCTAAATTAAATCTTCACTGGTAATTTTTCAAACTAGAAATTTTTTTATTTTTAATCCTTTTTTCTCACATTAATTAATTTGTTAATTATTTGTTATTTTTCATATTCTTACAAAGAACTTACAGGGGAAAGACTCAGTAGCACTTGGAAGAAGGACTAGCAGGAGATAAGATCGATGGTAACCTACAAGGCAGCAGCGAAGGCGGCAATGGAACCAGAGGCAACGACGACAACCCAACAAGAGGGAGAAGTGATGGCGGCAACGGAACCCGAGGCAGCGACGACGACCCAACACGAGGCAGCAGTGATAGCGACCCACAAGGCAGCAGGGACAACGACCCATGAGGCAGCAGCAGGGGCAATGAAACCCCTGGTAATGACGGCGATGTTACAAAGGAGAGGAGATGGTGAAATTGCTCAAGTGAGGGAGAAGGTTTCTAAATTTAAATTTCATTCAATTATTGTCATCGAATTTACCAGTAGATATATCTGATAGTAAGGTCCCATTCTTTTTTCAAAATGATGTGTTTCACTAACTCATTATCATCGAAAATTTCCAACAGTAAATTCGACAGTGAAATTGGTGCTTATAAAAAAAATTTTTGCATCCCTTGTTACAGTTGGAATTAGGGACAGATTATGGATTCCAGCAATAAATTTTTTTGAGAACGAATTTTCACTCGTGACCATCAAAAGAATCGACACTAAATTCTCTGATAAATTTAATAATATTCAATATTTTTCTTATAATGCACAATAATTATACTAAAAATTAAATTCTACACATTTTTTATAATAAATTTTTATTCATAATTTTAATATATATTTTTAAGAGACATATTAATCATATTCTAAACCAAATTAATCAAATATAAAATTTGAGGTAGAGTACTATTATTAGAAATAAACAGAATGTAATGCTAGATTAATAATAATAAAAGTATAATAAAAATAATTATATTAAATATATATTAAAATTAATTGCTAAAATTAATTATAAAATAAAATATACATTAAAATTTAAAATACATATTAAAATAAAATAAACTAAATATATATTTATACATAAATACATAATTAACGGATTTTAATATATTATCGAAGGGCCTATAAGGCAAAAGGAATGCGAATCCGAGCCGTGTGTGGATTGGTGCAGAAGACAGTGCACTGAATTACATGCCCTTGGAAGCTTTTAATCATGAAAGGTCTCAAGAACTCTTCATAGAACCTTCTTTATCATTTCCCAAACAACTCAAGATTTGTCCACAGAATTCTCTGTTTTTCGAATTAACTATTTCTTTTCACTTTTTTTAATTCATCTAAGAATGAAAAAGAACTACTTATGAAATTCCATTATAAGGATCTATATATAAACCTTTATTATTATAATTACTGAAAAATATGAGTTATTAAAACTTATAATAATATTCAGCTCTCTTTAATTGGCATGGGAATGTTGATCGGCTGCGGAAGAGTGCATGAACCCATAAGAGAACAACAAAAGAAAAATTAATTAATTAAATAATTAATTAATGTAGTTCTGTATGAAATGTTCAACTTAATTTGGAGTCACACACCGGTAGTTAGAACCACTATCACATATGAAATTATGTTCCTGTTCAGAAACAAGAAAACCAACTACGTTACATTATTCTTCCACCGACACAATAAGACCCAGTAAAAAAGTATATACCACCTATTCCTGATTCACCTTTGACTTCGTCGATGCATGATTTCTAACTCCAAATAAGGTTTCGAAAAATGTTAGAAAACTAACATAATTTATTATTTTTTGTCTTCAGTTAATTATTAATTTTTAAAAATATAAATTAAAAATATATTATTAAATTATTAGATTAAAATAATTAAATTAATTGTTAAAATTATTAGTAAAAAACAACAAATTCTGTTAGTTTTATTTTTTAATTTTTTTCATAAATTTAACTTAATATGTGGGATTAATTCTAATTACAGTTATTATTTGGATATAAATTATTGGTTAAGATTGAAGATTAGAGTGAAGTGATAAGGCATGCATGTGGTTTTGGGTTTGGGCCCACGCGTCTTAATGAGTGTTTTATGAAACGATTTTGTTACCGAACAGCTGTGTGGGGGTGTCTTCAATTAATTAATTTTCTCTCTTTCTTGGAATGGAGTTTTCCAGATATGAATTATATTATATATACTTGTGAAGTCAGCAAAAATTGGACACTAGCTTCACTTGCAATCCTCTCCACATGCTAGCTTCTCTCATCTCTATCATTCTCGCACTCGCACTCGCACTCCTCCCAAATAACTTTGTTAGTCTCTTTTGTACACATAAAGATTATATGTGTCAACTTTTTCCAGTCACCATAATAATAATAATAATAATAATAATAATAATTGATGCGACTGTTATAATTCGGTTAAGACGTTATAAATCGGTTATAAATATTATAGTTCCATTATAGTTCAGTTATTAACATACTAAAAACGTATAATAATATTTTAAAACATTATTATTCCTCATTCAAGTGAGATATTTGAAAAATATAATTAATTACATTTCATTCCAAATATAAAAGGGGATAAGAAAATTGTTTAAGGACACTGCAATCTCGACGTCTATTATTCATTCACTAACTTGATCGTTGGAGTGTTTTTTGCAAGTACCCACCTTTCTGTTTTTTATTGCCGAAGTATAACTCACCTCGACAGAAGACCTATAGCCATTCATTGGCGGACGAGCTATATAGCGGATAACCTACACAAGAACAATTGACGCAGTCTATGGGGAAAAGAAATGAAAAACCTTCTTTCTTTAGGTCCCAAAACTTCAAGATCCGCTCATGGCTGACCAACCTCTTCCCACACCATCCGAGCTTCTTCGGATGGTAACAGAGCTACAACAAGTTAATTAGTGCATGGCAGAAGAAAACAAAAGAATGGCGAATCAGATAGCCGAGCTAACCAATGCTTGGATTGAAAATAACAATGATAACAACGAACAAACAGATGACGAGGAAGAAAATTCTGATCCAACGCATGTCTCTGAAACTCAACAACCAGAGAGAGATCAACAAAACAATGAAGACGACGAATTGGACAATGCAGCTCGACCGTTCACGGCAGATGTCATGAATTTCAAACTGCCTAGGAACTTCGCTTACCAACAACACTAACTCCCTATGATGACATGGGTGATTCAAAAAAACATGTCAAAAAATTCTGCTCTATGATGATAGTAAACGGTGCCTTTGATCCTATCTTATATCGTTGTTTTTCTACTTTTTTTAGATGGTCCTACAATTGATTGGTTTTCTTCTTTGCCTACAAATTCTATTTCACGCTTTTAGGAGCTCGCCAAGCTATTTGAAGATCAGTTCGCTGCATCTTCCATATATTTACACGACTCTGATTATCTGAACATTATCAAGCAACGACAACATGAAAGCCTCAGGGGGTATGTTACTCACTTCACCAAAGTAGCAATGAGCATCCTAAACCTCCACCCAGAGGTGCACCTACATGCTATCAAAAGCGGACTCCGTACAGGGAAATTTCAAGAGACCATCACAGTAGCCAAACCCAGAATCTTAGCGGAGTTTCGCGAAAAAGCCAAGGGTCAAATGGAGATTGAAGGGCTATGTCAAGCTCGGAGGTCTGAAAAAAGCCAAACCAATAAGGATGACGACAAAGCTCAAGACAACAAGAAACCTTTTCGATTAACGCCCTGATATGACTCTTACACCCAATTCAACACAAAAGGGGAGGAAATCATCAAGAAAATACTAAATTCAAAGCTAATCAAACCTCCTCAGAAGCTGGAACTTACCAAGATCTAAAGAATGTGGACAAGACGAAATATTGCACTTTTCATCAAAAACACAGACACACTACTGATGAGTGTGTCGTGGCCAAAGACTTGCTGGAGCACTTAGCTCAGCAAGGACATTTAGACAAATACATCGGCGGCCACATAAAAAAACATACAACACATTCAGCCAACCTACCTCCTGTTGGACAATCCTTTCATGACAAGGATAAAGCAACCAATGCCCAACCCCATCAACCCTGAGGTGTGATCAATTATATATCTGGAGGCTTTGCTGGGGGGAAAAGTTCAAGCTCGGCGAGCTACGCTTGCTGGGGAAGGAACTATCAGTAATCCTCATCCTTTGCCCAATTTCCCGGAAATGACGTTCCAACCATCCAACTTCCATTCCAATGAACTTAACCTAGATGACCTAGTCATTATCTCTATTCAGCTAGGAGATCTAATAGTCCGCAAAGTGCTGCAAGATTTCGGGAGCAGCGCCGATGTCTTTTTTTACTCCACATTAAAAAAAATGAAGTTGAAAGGTAACATACTCCAACCTTCTACTGGAGACTTGGTGGAATTTTCAAATGAATACGTACCTGTGTTGGGATCAGTGTGGTTACAGACCAAACTTGGTGAGAGTCCTCTAACCAAAACTTTAGATGTTCAATATCTTATGGTTGATTATTTCAATCCTTATAACCTAATCCTTTGCCGACCTTTTTTGAATCAGTTCAGTACAATAGTTTCTACAATTCATCTTTGTGTTAAGTTTTATGTGCAGGATAACTTTATTGCAACAATTTACAGTGACTACCGTGATGCTCGGCATTGCTACAGTGTCAGTCTGAAAATGCCTATATTTAACCGAACTATAGGTGCACAAATAAATGCAGTCTATAACTTGCTCGAGCTTCCATCATTAGCCGAGTTAGATCTACGAGCCAAATTTCAAGATTGCCCACTCCGATGGAGGAGTTACAAAAGATCTCTTTAACTAACGATCCAAACAAGTTCACTTTTGCAGGTTCAGCTCTGCTGGAGGACGAGAAAAAGAAGCTTAGCCGATTTCTTCAACAAAATGCTTACCTTTTTGCTTGGACACCCGCCGACATGCCTGGCATCGACTTTTCTAACATATCTCATAAGCTGGCAATAAACTCATCAATCCGACCTATAGCACAAAAAAAAACTCAACCTTGACATGGAAAACTGAGAAGCGTCCCTGGAGAAAACTAAAAAGCTCATTGATGCCAACTTCATTCGAGAAATCAGGTTCAGAATATGGTTAGCTAATATTGTCATGGTAAAGAAACATAATGGTAAATGGCGCATGTGCGTCGGCTTCACTAATTTAAACAAAGCATGTCCCAAAGATACATATCCCTTACCATATATTGATGCGTTTGTTGATAATTCATCCGGCTTTGGCACTTTAAGTTTTATGGATACATATTTGGGTTATAAACAGATCTTGATGCATCAATCAGATTAATATAAAACTGCCTTTATAATTTAATATGGTAATTTTTGCTATCAAGTTATGCCTTTTGGCCTTAAGAATGCAGGAGCTACTTACTAGCGAGTTATGGATAAGATGTTTGCCAAGCATATTAGTCAGAACATGGAGGTCTATGTTGATGATATAGTAGCAAAAACCAAGATCGGCAAGTCTCACATAGACGACCTTGTGGAGATTTTCGCACAAGTTAGACAATACAACATGCGACTAAATCCCAAAAAATGTGCCTTTGGTGTCCAAGGAGGTAAATTCCTCGGGTTTTTACTTACAAGCCGAGATATAGAGGCCAATCCTAACAAATGCCGAGTTGTTATGGAAATGCAAAGACCCCAAACAATAAAGGAGGTCCAACGATTAATAGGGAGACTTGCTGCCTTATCAAGATTCTTACCTTGTCTAGCTTCTAAGTCTTTTTGCTTCTTTCAATCACTCAAAAAGAAAAATAACTTTAAGTGGGATGATGATTGTTAAATTGCTTTTTTAAACCTCAAAACTATCCTTTCAAAACATCTAATTTTTCAAAAACCTGAAATAGGAGAGAAACTTTATGTTTATTCATCTATTACTGACTGGGCTGTTAGTTCTATTCTTGTTACAGAAAGAAATAAGGTGCAAAAGGTTGTTTACTTTGTCATCAAATCTCTACAAAATGCCAAACTTCATTATCCTAAGATAGAAAAGCTTGCCTTGGCACTAGCATTCTCAGCTAGGCGTCTTCGACCTTATTTCTGAAGTCATATCATCAATGTTCGAACCGAGCAACCACTACGATAATTGCTCACAAAACCAAAATTAGCTGGACGACTAATAAAATGGTCTTTCGAGCTGTCCAAGTTTGGTATCAAATATCAAGCCTGAGAATCACTCAAATTACAATACCCCACAAAATTTGTTGCCGAGTTTATTTCTCCCAACTCCGATGATATGCCAACAGAATGCGTGCCTCTAGCTCCCAAGGGTCAAGAGATGGAATTCTCCGTGAAGATGGTAATAGAATTCTTTCGGAACACTCTTTACGCTTTTTCTTCAAGGCCAGCAACAATCAGGCCGAATATGAAGCACTTATTGCTGGTTTGAGGCTAACAATAGAATTAAACATTTCTGAAATAAAGGTACATTGTGACTATTTATTAGTAGTGCAACCGGTAAATCAATCTTTTCAAGTCAAAGATCCACTTCTAACAAAATATTTAGATATTGTAAAATCACTCATATCTTCTTTTTCAAAATTCGAAATTCATCATATTCCAAGAGAACAAAATCACCGAGCTGACTTTCTGTCCAAGTTTGCCAATACACAGTCACACACTTCAACTCTTACACAATCCACTCTGGTTACACCAAGTATCAATTTTATTAATATTTGTAACATCAACTAGACAAGCCTCATTCTTTACATTGTTAAATGATAACTTGTATAGACGAGGATATACTTGCCCACTCTTGAAATGTCTAAACAGATCAACGGCAGATCTCGTCCTAGCTGAGGCCCATGAAGGAATATGTGGCACGCATATAGGAGCACGGATTCTATCTTCCAAAATTCTCCGTGCCGGATTCTTCTGGCTGACCTTATAGAGAGATTGTTATCAAAAGTGAAATCTCGCACAATCTGTCAGAAAATTGCTCCAATAATACATGTCTCAACCGAGCTATTACATACTCTGAAGTAAGTTGGTCATTTTATCAATGGGGAATTGATATCCTCGGTCCTTCCCCCACTACATTAGGTAAGATGAAATTTCTATATGTAGCTATTGACTATTTTTCCAAATAGATTGAGTCACAACCACAGGCCAAAATCACATCACAACAAATGATTTCCTTTGTTTGAAAACACATTATATGCAGATTTGGTATACCTCAACATGTTATTACTGAAAATGGTCGCCAGTTTGTCGATTATAATTTCACAACTTTTTTACAGAATTTAAAAATCCAACAACATTTCTCTTCAGTTGAACATCCACAGACCAACGAATTAGCTGAAGCAGCAGATAAAGTCGTATTGCATTCTTTAAGAAAGAAATTAGATGATGCAAAAGGGCTTTGAGCCGAGCTAATTCCAGAAATCCTTTGGGGATACAACACCACTACCCATTCCACCACCAAGGAAATCCCATTCCGCTTAGTCTATGGGTGAGATGCTATGATTCCTTTAGACCTCTATTTCATAGAAGAAATCCGAGATATATCAACTCTTCGTCACCGAGCAATGCAACATAACATAGCTCGATGATACAATCAAAAGGTCCATCCTTGTAATTTTCAAGTCAGCGATCTCATACTCAGAAAAATTGAGTAAGCTAGACAACCTCAATCTCATGGAAAACTTGCATCAAAATGGGAAGGTCCAATCCAAATTATTGAAGTCCTAGGTCCAATCTTTAGATGGTATAAATTTATCTAACACTTGGAATATTTCCTCTTTAAAGCAATATTACAGTTAAAGACAAGGACAAACTTGTACTCTTTTTCCTACTCACAAGATTTTTTCCAAAACAAGGGTTTTTCTTGGAGAGATTTTAACGAGATAAGCCTACCTACACCTTTGCAACCAAAGGTTTGAATAAAATTTTGTTACAATTCTATCAATTCTGATCTCTTATTTTCGTTCTTTCTCTAACGAACGACCTATATTATTTTGACCTATCAAACCCACTTCTATGAATACAATCCTGAATAATAAAATTCCATGAATCAGATACTCAAAAATATCAAAGGTTTATCCACTGGTAATAATTCCTCAACTTGAGATAAACACGCACACAATGTCTGAAGCATGCGCAACTTACAAATCTCATTGATAATCAATTATCAATTATCAAACAAATTCAGCAAAAGATATTTTTGTCAATATAATAAGGTGCACCTCCATCAAAGTGTAAAACCCTAACTATCAAAATGTTACGCTTCCGGCTGTGCCACTCTGATAGCTCGGGTATTACGACGACTCTTATAATATTTAATACTGAAATATGAGCCTGTTTAAAACTTTAAACTGTATAACCACCCCAAGAATACTTTTTCTTAGATAACATACATCCATACATACAATATAACTTACAAAACTCACAAAGAATATATATATATATATATATATATATATATATATATATTAATAATTTTACAAACATCTCTTATCAAAATCCTATCCCTCTTACAAAACTTGCAAAGTTAAAGGTGAGGAAAACAAAAATACTAAAGCAATACAGAATTATCGTCTAACAGAAAAGAAATGAACTCTTCCGAACTTCGTCATCCGTAACCTGAAAAGAGAAAAGACCTGTACGGGAGTGAGAACATCATCCTCGAAAGGGTTCTCACTATAGGGTTGCAGAATTACTATAATAGGATACACGAGATAAAATCGTTACAGTGATTAATAACCGCCTTATGCATCTTTTCAAAAGGAAAGGCTTACTATAAAAGAAAAATCTGAAATCTTTTCTGAAAGAGGAATTGTGCATTTCTTAAAATTCAAAAGCCTTTCAAAAGGTTTATCTATACTGAGCCAGATTAGTTTTTCATACTTTTCCAAGCCAGAAACATCAACCAGACATGGCCTTCGGCCCACCTCATGATCAACCATGGCCCTAGGCCCAAACAACCCAAACAACAACCAATCATCACAGTCCAACAGAGTCTCAGTCGCAAACACAAATAGGAAAGTTCAAGCACAAACAAACAGTTACTGCAAGTAGAACAATTAGCAATTAATCACAAATAATCACAAAGATAAACCAAGTACAATATACACACCCAAATAATGTCACATAGATGCATATGATGAATGCATGTCCTAGTGGCTGATGATATCATATATCGGTTATAAAGCCAACCCGACAAGTCCTAGTAGCTAACCATTGGACTGTCCCTCTGTCGTGCATCCCCAACTCGAGCTATTCACAATCATAATCATAATTCACATTCAACACCCTCACTGGTGTGTATTCACGGGGGCGAGCTCATCCGAAACTTTCAGTGTCCGGCCACATTTACGACATAGGGTTAGTAGAGTATCAAGTCTCAACCTGGAGCACGTGGTGGCTAGCCACTGCTTTCACCCAGGGAAACTCGTATCTCAGATAATTGGAAGTGCAACAATCACTTCATCAGCTCAAAATTATTCATATTCATACTCAGCCATCCGGCTCATAACATATTCCACAATCAGCCATAATTCATTATCATATACAGCCATTCCGGCTCACAACATATTTCACAATCAGCCATAATTCATTATCATATACGGTCATTCTGGCTCATAACATAAAAGCACTTCCACCATCCAACATCATCAAACTCATAAAATCATCATTCAAGTCATAAATCACTTTTCCTCAATTCAATTTACTTTGAAATCGAAAATCAATTCTTTCCATCCTTGACTTTAAAATCCCCATTTCACAAATCTTTTCAGGCACATAGCCACTTTTCCTTAAATGTAACTTTCTCTTTTCTAAAAAAAGTCACCCTCAGCATCATATTTCCAAAATTCCAAAACCAGGCCAAATTAAAATCTCCTTTGAAGGATTCAAAAATCATTCATCCTAATATAGGATTCGATAATAAAATTTCTCAGCCGAGTCTCAAGACTTTAGGGAAGGATAACCTGTCTCAATTTCTTAAAAATTCATTAAAATTCTTAAAATCATATATCCTTGGTTTAAGCAAATAAAAACAGAGTTTATTATAAAACCGGATCATATAAAGTCACAAGTCCCAACCCAATCCAAAGTCAATTCACTTGAAACAGAATCGATTCATTTAAATTAAAACCACTTTTAGGTTCCTCCTTAAAACCAATTCTCTGACTTCTCCCAAAATGTCACAAACGCAATTATTCATTCAAAGTCCAATTTCCTTTAAAATTACTACAAGCTCCTCTGAACGAAATCTTTAAGTCTAACCAAACGCAAAAGTCCTTTTTATATTAAAATCAATATTAGAACATAATACTTTTCTTCAGTGATTCAAATGGTAAAATAATTCATTTCTAAATAAATCAAACTCAAGACATATAGTTTACTTAAATAAATTATGCTCGAAAACAAAAATATTTTCTCAATAAATCAAATAATACAATTTCTCAAATCCAAACCTTTCTAAATAACTTTTCAAACAAAGTCTAGGATTTTTATAGAAATTTCGGCAGCACCTCCCCTAAAACTTGGACTTTGCCACACGGTTCGGGTCCCAACTAAACCATTCCACAATCCTTTTCAACGGTCCAAAATCCAAAATCAGTTCAAAAGCAAGCTAAATCCAACAGCCACCTCATTTTCATATCTCAAGGAAACCGTTTCAAAATCAAATCATTATCAACCGATTAAACTCATTTCCAAAATTTTAAAGAAATAGTTTAGCAACAATTCATTTATCAAAACCAAACAATAATCTAATAAAAAAATATAATCATATTCATCCAAAGTAGCCAAACAATACATAAGACTGGTACAATCACTAAAAGTATATAATTCTCACACCAGTATCCATTTATAACAATTCTAGATATAAAATAGCTTTTTAGAAAAGCCCCTACCTCAATACGCAAAACCATAACCCAAACGCATCACAGGAACCTTCTCTCTCAACCCGAAATCACCGACAACCACAACATCAGCTCCAAGCCACTTTCGCAGTAACCACAGCAACTCTAATCGCAACATACAACAACCGAAACTCAATTTTATAGCAATTAACGCCGCAAAACTTCAGCGTATGATAACAGAGCAGCGATTAAAGGACTCTTCAAAACAAAAATGCTTACCGTACTCAAGTGAACCAAGTAGCGGCAGCACCAGTGGCGGTTCTGGCAACGCCAACGCCACAACCGATGACCAGAACGACGGCAACTCGCGATAAACTCCTAGCACAACCAGTCTTAGCAACAACTCTCATGGCAATGGAGAACTTAACGGATAAAGAAGCTGAAGCAGAGTTAGAGCTTACCAACACAGAGGACTCAGCGGCCGTTTTCGGCGACAGAGGCAGCGGCAATGTTTTTCCGGCGGTAGAAGCGGCCAGAAACGGCGCAGGTCTCCCCGCTCTCTCCTCTGCTCCCGTGTTTTCTCTCTCTCTCACTCTGTGTGACCCGACGACCTCCTTCCCGCGGCACGGCGGTGGCAGGGACGAATGGGAGATACGACGACAGCAGCTGGCTTCACGTTGGACGGCGGCGAGGTACTCAGCGGCGAGGATGACAATGGAGGCCCCACGTTCGGCCTTTCTTTCCCTTCAGCGCCGCTCTCCCTCGGTGACCCTCCTGAGTGTGACGTGGCATGATAGGGGCTGGGTGCAGCTCCACCAGCATCGCGTCTTCTCCCTCAGAGGCATCCATGGCTCGCGCCTCCAACGGTGGCAGACAGATCGGCGACACTGGCGGCGCTGGCTTTCCCCTAGCAATGACGAAGACGCATGGACTGCAGCAGCGGCGCGACGCGGTGAGGGTGACGGCGACGCGGTGAGCTTCCCTCCTCCTTTCCTCTGCCGCAACTCAGTCTCCCTCTCCCTTTTTGCTTCAGTTTCTTTCTTTCATGGAACAGGGAAACCGTGTGTGTGCTTGTCAATGGGGTGTAGGGTGTGCAGCTGGGGGGTGAGGGTCTGTCTGTGTGTGTTGAAAATTAGGGTTTGGGTAGAAATTAGGTTTTAGGGTAATTTGGTCATTTCAAATAAAAATAGGGATAATATAATAATTAGAAATAATTTTTAATCCAACAATAATAATGTATAAAGATACTATTTATTCATCAATTTCACACATTATTTTCAATAAAATGTTCAAATCCAAAAATTAGAAATAATATACTTAATTTCTTCATTTTCCAAAACAGTAGTATTAATATTTAAAATATTAATTATTTAATCCAAATCATATAAAATTATTATTATTTCATAACTATCAACTTTATAATTTAAATATAGAAAATAATTCAATAATTGTAAAATTGGATAATAATCTTAATTTATTTCAAATTCAATTAATCAAAACTTGCTTTAATTATATTTAATAAAGAAATTTATGAAATTAAAGCTACACAAATATTGAATTTGAAATTAGCTTATAATAGCCCTTTTTCAAAAGTTCTAGGTCTTACACAAAGCCTATGAGTCGTAGGTAGCAAACTTTGGTATAACACAAAACCACATACTAACAATAACGTCAAGCAATCAACCAATCAATACCCATGATTCCTTCAATGGTTTCAAAATATCAAACAAGTTTAAATAATCAAAAGGCAAAACAACTAACTATTACATAAAGCCAAGTAAACTGGCACCAGTCAAAAGATCAAAATGATCACATGTTCCATACAAAATATATCAAAACAAAACAACAAACTATCATTCATTCTGCCAGCTTTACATTCTCCTCCTCGGCAGCATCATCATCATCTACTAACATTCCATCCCGAACTATTTTACCAGGATCCATTTGAGAAAAATCAATATCCAGAGTAAAAAACTTTGCTTACGTCACCACACGCTCAAATCCTTCAGCAAAGGAATCAAGAATCTCAGTCTCCCTATTCCTCTTTAAATCCTTCAATTTCATAGTCACTTCAATTACTTGATCCTTCATATTGGAAAGATTGCTGTCCTTTTTCTTCAACAAATCTAAGTCATTTTCATGATTGTTCTTCACTGTCTTTAGCTCCTCCTCTTTTTTAATAATATTCTTTTTCAGATCATCAATCATACTTTTCTTCAGCTCTAAATCCTTTTTCAAAATCACCAATTCATCATTTTTCTCCAGCAGTCTCTTATGCCTTCCTTCCTGGCTCTGATCAATACTAGCCAAACAGAATCCCAAAACTTATACATAATGAGAATTTATATAGAATATAACTTACAAACTATCAAAAGATCTAATACTAATCTCGGTTTAATACCTAAAGATACTGATCAACAGCAACATCACCGACCTCATCAATTAGGGAAACATCGGATGACGATTGCAACACCTCATCAGCAACAACCATAAAAGGAAATTTCTTGTCCCAAACCAAGGAGCCGTTCCCATCCTCGGCAAAGCCATGCAGCTTCTCTTGCTTGCTCACAAACGTCGTTAGCTCTTCTAAGGGAATTTCTCTCTCCTTCTTAGCAACATCATCATATAAGTTTATAAAATCGGCCTTCCTCTTCTTGAAAATAATGCTCTTCTTCCTGGGGACCGGTTGATTCACTTCTCTCTCTCCATCAATTTTTTCAGGATTCAATGATGAACTCTTTTTTTTAACATTCTTTGTCTTCAAATGAGCTTTCAAGCCCGCCGCAGATACACCTGGATACTTTCCACCTACAAAACAAATAAACAACGTTTCAGAACATACCCACCTATCATATACTTAAGAACAGCTCATAAACCCTCACCAAGATTGTTCACCACCGACATCCTATCTTCCTCCCATGGAAGCAGATCAAAGACAGATATTAAGTTACTTCTATCAACAACCTCCATCAAATATCCTATTATACACTCATTTTTCGAACTTATCTCCTCTGAACCCAAAATATGTCTGCGAGCACCTAAACAAAAGAAACCTCTCACCAAGGTGCTCGTTCAAATAGAATGCAAAATCCTCATCTATCGACTTCACTTTCCAAAATATTTCCTTGAAATCTTTAAAGGAGGAATTATAAATTTTGAAAACAGCAAAATCTGGAGCACTATTCAAATTAATCCAAACCCCTTTAGATTGAAACAAAGAAAAAAATAATTCAATAGAAGGTTTAATTTCCAGAAACTCCACCAAATTTTCAAAATACCTTAAAAAACCCAATCATTTGGGTGGAGTTGCGATGGGGCACAGTAGTTGCTTCAAAATGTCACACTCAAAAACAATAAATAGTAATTTCACTTGAAGTTCTTCAAGAACACAGCTATGCATGTAGAAATACTCAAGGTCTGTTTTCCTATGAAAACCACGATCAGCCATAGTGCATGGAAGCAACTCAACATTTACTCCAGAACCTTTCCTCACTATTTTGGACACATCAATCTCACCCATAGTATCCTTATCAACAAACAGAGAACCTCAAATATTCACATCCTCACTAACCCACTTGTAAAACTCATCATCATCATCTTCATACTTTCCTTTTTCCTTTTTATCAACCATGGTTTTTTTTCAGAAAGAAACTAAAGAAAACGGTAACACGAAACAACAACTTACAAAAACTCACATCTTTTACTCATGCTTTTATCACTTTCCAACACATTTCAAAGAAAGGGAAGTTGCCTTTATGAATCCCTTCAGGATTCCAAAACAAATCCAACACCATATTTAATGGAACCCATTCAGTTTCATGAAACAACCCTAACCGTTACTTCTACTCAACATCAACGATTTTAATTGCATTGGAAAATGCAAACGGCACAATCAATGACATGACTTCTACTGTTCCCCCGTAAAACGTTTATTTAAAATATTTTTCACTTTAATTTATTTTAATAAAATAAGTTGATCTGAGGGCTCCATACCTATAACTCAAATTCGCCAAGTTATAACTCAAAAGGATCAACCTGCTTTATCAAAATATCACCAGGCCAAGCTTAAAAATATGATAGGGCCGTTATAACGTGGTTAAGATGTTATAAGTCGGCTATAACTACTATAGTTTGGTTATTAACATACCAAAAATGTATATTTCAAAACGCTATTATTCCTCATTTAAGTGAGATACTCAAAAAATGTAACCGAATACATCTCATTTCAAATATAAAAGGAGGTAAGAAAATTGTTTAAGGACATTGCAATCAGCAAAGCCTATTATTCACTCACTAACTTGAGCGTCGAAGTGCCTTTTGTAGGTACTCACCCCATCTGTTCTCTTATTACCGAAGTATAACTCACTTCGACGGAAGGCCTACAGTCGTTCATCGGTGGACGAGCTATACGGCTGACAACAACAACAACAACAACAACAATATTAAGAACTAATATATTTTATCAATATTATCTAATACTTTAGGTCAATATCTTATTTTATACAATTAGAATTTAATTTTTAATGTTTAAAATTAATCAAATAATAGTTAAAAATAATAAATCTTGTATGTAATGTAATATTACTCTATTATTATTATTATTATTATTATTATTATTATTATTATTATTATTATTATTATCTTTAATTTTTCTATTGATATTCATAATTTTAACCAAATTATTAATTTAATTCTTATAATTTAAATATTTATAATTGAGTCTTTATATTAGATAAATGTTTTCCGCTAAAGAAAAACATGAGTCTATGCTATTAATTCATATTAAATTATGTGAAATGGTGTTTAAATAATATCTCAACTGTCATAAAATTATTTTTTTAAAATTTAAATTAATAAAAAGAAATAAAATAAATGATTATCGAATAAAGTTTAACTTTTCATTTCTCATTTGTGAATGGTCGTACATCATACTGTATAACTTTTTTATGGACTCTATTAATTATTGAGGGAGTATATATATATTTATAACAAGATAGAGTCTAACAATATACCAGAAAAATGACTAAAAAAAAACATAGAAGTGATGAATTTTTAAGATTTTAGTTTATGGTAATGTTTGTCTTTTTGTTGATAACTCTAAATATGTGGTGAAATAGTTTTCTCCAAAAGAATGATATTACAATTGCCGGAGCATTTTGTGCGTCGATATAATTTGACAATCTGATATTTTATAATATAAAAGTAAGTTTTTATTATTTTTAGGTTACACATTTATATACTTTGAAAAATTATTTTTTATAAATGTAAATAAGGCTTGGTAAAGCTTTTACTTTTTGAAAGTAGTTTATGAAAGCTGTCTTTTAAAAGACAGCTTTTTAAAAGTGGCAGCACTTATGTTTGGTAAAATCACGTTAAAAATAGCTCTTAATAAGTATAAGCACTACAATTGTATTTGGTAAAACAACTTTTAAAAATTAAAAAAATTATAATAATATTTATAACGAAGAATATTTTTTTTTCAAATTTTAGAGACTAATAATTTAAATATTTATTTGATTTACTCTCTATATTAATATAAATAGAGTTATCATTAGTCAATAATAAAACTTGTATGTAATTCAATGTTAGTACTGATACGTCCATTACTCATCTATATATATTGACTCACTTTTACAAATCACAGAAAATGGGACACATATCTCAAGTAAAATTATATATCTATATTTACACATGTATATATGTTGTTATTATAATTTTGACTAATGTTCATGAAGTTGGTGTACGAAAATTTTATGATTGGTTTCCATAAATCAGGTCTCCTTCTTCACGTTTTAAAGAATAGAGAAAAATAAACATCTACTAAAAAATACAAAAATAACACACAAAAAATAATATAAATAGATAGAAGTTCATACCTAATACGTGATAGAGATGTATTTGTGTTGAAATTGTGAAGATTAGGTTGAAAAATAAAAAATATATGAAGATTGTGTTAGAATTTGTGAAGCTTAGATTGAGAAATTAGAAATATATGAGTATTTCAATGGCAATATAATAGTGAAAAATATATTTGGGAAAATAAATAAAATCTGGTATTAATAATTAATAATGGTAATTTTGAATATTTATTATATTAGATTTTTTTTTTAATTTTGATAAGCACAAGCCAACTTTGAAAAGCTCCCTTTTAGGTGCTTTCAAAAGCACCCCTAACTTTTAAAGCCGCAAGCACAGGCACTTGGGCTTTTTAATTTACCAAACGCAAAATGAGGTAAAAAGCACAAGCACCTCTTCAAAAAACTTTACCAAACCCAGCCTAAATACAAACACACACTTAATGAGGTAAGTTTTAAAGTGGTCCCTCAAGTTATACTTGAGTCTCATAGTAAATTACAAAGTTAATAATTACTCATATGCATTCCTAAAATTGCACTCCAGGACTCAAAGTCATCCATCAAGCATTTTCTGTCAATTAGGAGCCCTAAAAAAACTGAGGTGGACTCCCTTTCAATGCATTGGCAAGCCCAAAACGATACAGTATTTAGTTTGTTGCCTAATTTGGGCCAAACGACGTCATTTTATGGGCAGAAGCTTATGAATCATTCACTCAGCGTTTTCTCTCTCTTTCAAAACAGAAACATAAACTTCTTCCATCAAAATTCTGTCTTCAATGTGGCTGCTCTGAGTGATATTGCTACAACATGTTCCTTCAAAACTCGACTGATATCCACAGTTAGCTTTCTTGTCGTCATCGTCATTTGTGAAAAAAAGAATCAGATAGAGCACCTATGCTTACACTTAGTGCCTACATGTTTTCGATCTTTACAATTGATTTATAGGGATTCCTATGCATCTTCACCTATGCTTACAATTGCAAGTTTTTGGATTCAATAAATATTATATTGTTAGGATTCGGGGTGGTTGTTATGGAATTGGTACCTTGGGTTCCATTATTATTGTTATCATTGTTGACACCAGTGTTGTTTCCCCCACTTTCATCATAGCTTCCGCTCCATTATCATTGCCTCTTCTACCTCCTATATAGTCATTGCTACAAATCTCCTCCAGCTCCAAGCTAGCATCACTTGATCATCTGTAAAACTCATAAAATTTTGATTAGAGTGTAGATTATTCGGGCTCCCAACTTTGTTGCTCGCGTTGGTCATAGCCATTTAAATTTGAAGATGGAGAGGAGAAGGTCTGCGAGATTAGAGAAGAAAAGAAAAGGGATATAGATACTTGTCTTCAATTTTGGAGATTAGGGTTTTTAAAATTGATTCAGTGACCAAATTACCATCAAAATGTTTCCTCTTTCACATCACCTATCCTTTATTTTGCCAACGTGTCAAAAGGGAGTTCACTTCAACTTTCCGATGGCGCCTAGTTGATAGAAAATGCTTAAAGGATGACTTTAAGTTCTGGAATGCAACTTCCGAGTATATATGAATAACTATTAATAATTTCAGGGACAATTATGAGACTTGAATATAATTTAAGAGACTATAAAACTTATGATGCGTGAGCATCTTATACCCTTTTTCCTACCATTTTTTAGTTATTTTTAGTTAGATTTTATTAATTTTTATCATGTGTTAGTGCAAAATTCATCTTTGGATGCTACTTTGAGTTTTTGTGTTATTTTTATGATTTTAGGTAAATTTCGGGCGAATTTGGCAAAATCTTGTTCAAAGACGAAGAAAGGATAGCAGATGGTGTCAATCCTGACCTCCTTGCATTTCAACGAGCATACCTTGAGCTACAGAGGTTCAATTGATACGGTCTCAACGGCTTTCGAAAATTAACTTCTAGAGCTTTCCAACGATATATGATAGTCTATAATTTTCTTCCAGAATCACTGCCAAATATGGTGCTAAATGCCGAGCCTGGCGTTTAGTGCCCAAGAGGGACCAGAAACTTCCCCTTCCCGATGCTGAATGCCCATTTCGGTGCTGAACACCAGTAGGGTCCAGAATCAACATCATTACACTCCTTTTTGAGCTTTTAAATACCTATTATTGAAGTTAAACGCCCCAGTAGCCCGAATTACCCCTCTTTGGGCCTCTCAAGTAGATTTAGCACTTCTTAGCTTATTTTATTTTCTTTCTATAATTTTTAATTTAAAAAAAAATATCTTTTAGGTTTAGTCTTAGAGGTTTTTACTATAAATAAGGGATCTCCTTCCTCCTGAGGATCACGCCTCCCAAGAGGAGAGAGATTCAGATCCAGACAGATCTTCTTTACTCTATTTTGTTTTCTCTGTAAGTCATGAGCAACTAAACCTGCTGGTTAAGGTTAGGAGCTCTGTTTATTTCTATGGATTAATATCATTACTCTTCTATTTTAATATATGTTTGATTCATTTCTAAGGTGTGTTTTCGTTCTTCATCCAAATGAAACCGGGTATGTCCCTTTTTCTACATGAGTTCCTATGATACTCTAACCAAGTTCGCTTGAGCTACAGCTCGAAAACACTACTCCTAAATTGCAATCTATCTGGGCTAATTAGATATGTGACATATAATCTGGTTAGCTTTGGGCAATTGAGGTTTCTGTGGCACTAAACTAGAATACTAAGCTTCACTCTCTGATCCGAAAGATTTGACCTTGTTTGTGATACTTTGAGTAGGATTGGAGGAGATTAAATCGCTAGGGAAATAGGTTTTAATCACTTATAGATTGCCATAGAATGAATCATTCATTGTTAAAGTAGTTGGTAAGAAGTATTAATCCGGAAGAATAAACATCACCGAAGCCGTAACTGTTTTCTCATTATTGTTTCTACACCAAATCTATACTGCTTTCTTTATTATTTTGTTTTATGCGAATTCAACAACAACAACAACCCTTTTTCTATTTGCCTGACTAAATCCAGTAAGATAACTATTGCTTGCTCAATCCAACAATTCTCGTGGGATTGACCTTCACTCACCTGAGGTATTACTTGGACAACCCGGTACACTTACCGGTAAAGTTGTGCGAGTTCTAATTTCACGCACCAAGTTTTTGGCGCCGTTGTCACGGAATTTTTGTGATAGACAACTACCAGTTGTCTTATTACTTAGATTAGGTACTTTTATTAGTTTTTGACCATGTATTTCCTTTTGAGTTTCTAATTGTGAGTTTTCTTTATTTCTTTATTTTTCAAAAATTTTCATTATTAATTTCTCCTATTTTCAAATTTTATGTTTAGTGTTTCTTTATTGTTTTCTCTTTCTTTTTGAAATTCAAAATTTTTTTTACGCCTTTCTTTCTAAATTTTTTTAATTTTTCGAAATTTCTAAGTATTATTTTTTAATTTTTGAATTTTTAATTAAAAAATAATTTTTCTTTTAAATTTTTGAAAATTTTGAATATTTTTTTTATCTTGATTTAAATCTTTAAGTTTGGTGTCCCGCTAGTGATCTTTTTGTTTAATTTAATTTTCTTTAACCACATCTTGTTTATCTTGATCTTTGATCTTTATCTTATCTTTTCTCTTGATTTTCAAATTTTTTTACCTTATCTTATCTTTATTTTAAAATTCAAAATTTTAAGTTTTGTGTTCTCTTTAGTTTTTCTTTCTTTCAAATTTGAATTTCAAAATCGTTATTTGACTTTCTTTTTCTCTAAATTTTCGAAAATTTTTAAATCACATCTTCCATCTTTAATTTTACATCTTGTTAGTTAATTAGTTGCTTTATCCTATTTTAATTTTAAATGTTTGGAATCTCTTTAATTCCTCTTTTATTTCATTTTTTTTTTGAAAACTTCTTAATTTCTTTCTTTCTCTTTGTTTTTGAAAAAAAAAAAATTAAACTAAAGACACCTTTATTTTCAAATTTCTTTTACTTTATCTCAGTTGATTTCTTTATTAGAGTTTCTCACAGGGAACCCTCTATACTCTGACATAGAGACTCTCTTCCTTCCCGTTTTTTGTTTTGTTTCTTCTTGTTTATGAGCAGGAATAGAGATAAGGAAGCCCTTCTTGATCCTGATCCTGAACTTGAGAGGACCTTGAGACAGCGATTGCAACAAGTTCAACTTTGCAGAGCCGGAGGGAATCTCACAGAATCCCTAGAGCAAGAAGATGAAGATACAACTATGGCAGCTAGTCCAAACACTGGAGGAGACGCAAGGAAGGTCCTTGGCTCTTACACTGCACCCACATCTGACTTCTATGGACGCAGCATATCCATACCTGCCATAGGTGCCTACAACTTTGTGCTTAAGCCTCAACTGGTCACTGGTGCAGTAAAACTATCAGTTTTATGGACTCCCGTAGGAGGGATTCAACAAATTCATATATGACTTCCTGCAGATCTGTAATACTGTCAAAACTAATAGAGTGAACCCAGAGGTTTACAAGCTCATGCTCTTCCCCTTTGTTGTAAGGGACAGAGCAAAGCTATGGCTGGATTCTCAGCCAAAGGAGAACCTGGACACATGGGAGAAGGTGGTCAATGGATTTCTAACCAAGTTCTTTCCACCTCAGAAGTTAAGTAAGCTTAGGGTGGAAGTCCAAACTTTCAGACAAAAAGAGGGAGAGTCCCACTATGAAGCCTGGGAGAGGTACAAGAAGCTGATCAGGAGATGTCCTCCCGACATGATCTCATAGTGGACCATATTAAAGATCTTCTATGATGGCCTCTCTGATATGTCCAAGATGTCATTGAATTACTCTGCCGGTGGCTCACTCCACATGAAGAAGATGCCTGAGGAGGCACAGGAGCTCACTGAAATGGTTGCCAACAACCAATATATGTACACTTCTGAGAGAAATCCCGTGAACTCTGGGACCACTCAGAAGAGAGGAGTCATGGAGGTGGACACATTGGATGCCATTTTGGCCCAAAACAAGCTCATGTCCCAACAGATCAACATGATCTCCCAGCACCTGAGTGGGATGCAAGTCTCAGCTGTCAACTTCCAAGAGGCATCCTCTGAAGGGGACACTGGTGACAATGCCTGGACCACCATGGAAGAAGTGAACTACATGGAAAATTCCTCCAAAAATTCCAATAATAATCCCTATTCAAACACTTTCATTCTGGGATGGAGGAATCACCCTAACTTCAGGTGGAAAGATCAGTAGAAGGCGTAATAAGGCTTCAAAAATAATTAGGGTGGAACTAACCAAAATAGGTTCAACAACAGACAGTTCGAACCATCTCAGCAGCAGATGGAGACAGCCACACAGAGCCTCTCTGACTTTGCTACAATAGTCTCTAACCTCTCCAAGACCAATCATAGTTTCATGGCAGAAACTAGGTCATCCATTCGGAATTTGGAGATATAGGTAGGTCAGCTGAGTAAGAGGATACCTGATGAGCGGATATTTTATACGCTCTTTGGCTTCATTTTCATATAGTTTTTAGCATGTTTTGTTTAGTTCTTATTAAGTTTTCATAGGTTTTAGTGTTAAATTCACATTTTTGGATTTTACTATGAGTTTGTGTGTTTTTATGCAATTTCAGATAATTTCTGGCTGAAATTGAGGAGTTAGAGCAAAAGTCTGATTCAGAGATAGGGAAAGCACTACAGATGCCGTCTGGATCTGACCTCCTTACATTCGGAAGAGCTTTTTTGGAGCTATAGAGATCCAAATAGAGCGTTCTCAATGGCTATAGAAATTTGACTTCCAGAGCTTTCCATCAATGTTTAATAGTCTATACTTTGTATTAGATTAGAAGGCCCAAAATTGGCGTCCAACGCCAGCCTCCTGCCCCCTTTCAGGCGTCCAGCGCCCAAGGAGAAGTGAACAGCGTCCAAACGTCCAAAGATGACCCCCTAGCCAGCGTTCAACACCCTAGATGCCTCCTAGCACGTGGATCTCATCGAAGCTCAGCCTAAACACTCACCAAGTGGGTCCCAGAAGTAGATTTTAGCACTAAAAAGACTATTTTACCTTTACTAGTCATTAGTTTAGTATTTAAGGAAGAAGATCACACTTGTTTAGGATCTCTTCTAGCATATTTTCGTTTCATCATTGTATTTCCTATCAGTATGAGTTTCTAAACCTCTTAGGTTGAGGGGAGGAGCCTTGTCGAGTTCTATGAATTAATAAAAGTATTAATGTTTCTCTTCAATCCGTGTTTGATTCAATTCTAAGCTGTGTATTCGTTTTTCAACATGATGAATGGGATTATCCATGACAATCAGCTCCGTTCATCATACTAAGACCACGTGCTTGACAACCACCCATGTCTACTTGGGTTCGTGTGAATATGTGACTGGAAAGCATTGAACTGCCAGCTTGATTATACATCTCTTAGACGACTAATCCACAACTTCGTTAGGGACTTCTTGAGACACCAATTCAGCCGAGGTATAGGGAGATTAAAGTTTCTGTGGTAGAGGCTAGAACCCAAAGGCGTAGCATTCTCTGATCCAGAAGATTCAACCTTGTCTGTGGCATTTTGAGTAAGATCATTAAGGAGAATGGACTGCAGGAGCTTCACCCTCAATCAGACTTGATACACACTAACCCTGGTGTGTTCAGATCTGGAGGAGTATTGACGGCTGCTCAAACCAGCGTCAATCACATATAGCCTGCCATTGAAGGAATCATTCACAATTGATGAAGATAGTAAGACCAGAGTTAATCCAGAAGGACATAACAACTCCAAGCCTTAACCATCTAAGATTTAAGATTATCATTGTAAACATATCAACCTAATTCCATATTCCAATTCAAACCAAGAACTTCTTGATTCGCCTGACTAAGACCTGCAAGATAACCATAGCTTGCTTCAAACCACAATCTTCGTGGGATCGACCCTGACTCGCTCAGGTATTACTTGGACGACCCAGTGCACTTACTGGTACAGTTGTACGAAGTGTGGGGATTCGCACACCAAGTTTTTGGCGCCGTTATCGGGAATTGTTCGAGTTTGGACAACTGACGGATTATCTTGTTCCCTAGATCAGGTAATATCTTTAATTTTGTTAGCTTTTCTTTTATTTTCTTTTCTTCTCCTTATTTTCAAAAAAATAAAAAAATATTTTTCAATATTTTTCTTTTCTTTGTTTAATCTTTGTTCTTGGTTTGAGTCTTTTTTATTGTGTTCTTGTTAAATTTTTCGATTTCTTTGAGTCTTTCTTTCTAAAAATTTTCAAAAATAGTTTCTTTTATTTGAATCTTGTGTCAATCTTTAAGTTTGGTGTCTTCTTGTGTTTTTCTTTTAATTTTTTCGAAAATTGTGTGTTTAGTTTTTAAAAATTTTAAGTTTGGTGTTCTTTGCATGTTCTTTTGTTCTTTGAATTTCTTGAGTTTCGTTCTTGGTGTTCTTCTTTATCTTCAAAGTGTTATTGTGTTTTCCTTTTGTTTTCATCTTAAAATTTTTAAGTTTGGTGTCCCTTTGTATTTCCTTTAAATTTTCGAAAATTAGGTGCATTAGATTTAAAAATTTTAAGTTTTGTGTCTTTTACTTGTTTTTCTCTTTCTTCATTAAATTCAAAAATAAAAAAAATTCTTCCTTTAATCAAATTTTCCAAAATTACATTCAAAATTTCAGATTTTAATTTCAAAATTTTTATCTTATCTTAGCTTTTAATTTTCAAAATAAAAAATCTTATCTTTTTCAAAATCTTATCTTATCTTATTTCAAATTCAAAATTTTCAAATTCAATTTCAAATTCTAAATTCAAATCTTTTCTAATTAGTAACTTATCTTCTCTCTCTTCTTTTTCAAAACTTCCTAACTACTTCTCTCTTCTAATTTTCGAAAATTCCCTTCTTCTTCTTCTCTCTCTTCTATTTTCGAAATTCATTAATTTAATTTTCAATTCTTTTTAATTTATTAACCCTAATTTTCGAAATTAATAAATAAATTAAATAAAAACAAAAATATTCTAATTCTTGTTTATTTTTTTTACTTCTATTTCTTCTTCTATTTCTTCTATCTTTATTCTTCTTTCTCTTCTTCTACCTTTCTTCATCATGAACTCAAATGGGAATGAGGAGTTTAAAAAAACTCTGGGGTCCTATACAAACCCCACTACTGACTTCTATGGAAGAAGTATTAGCATACCTCACATTAGAGCAAGTAACTTTGAACTAAACCATCAACTCATTACTCTACTGCAGTAAAACTGCCTGTATTCTGGGCTTCCACAGGAAAAACCTACAGAATTTCTGGCAGATTTCTTAAAGATTTTTGACACAGTACACAATGAGGGAGTAGACCAAGATGTCTATAGACTATTGCTCTTTCTTTTTGCTGTAAAGGACCAAGCAAAGAGGTGGTTAGATAACCAGCCCAAATCTAGCTTGAAAACTTGAAAACAGTTAGTAGACAAGTTTTTAAATCAATACTTTCCTCCAAGAAAGATGACCCAACTGAGACTGGACATCCAATGCTTCAAACAACGAGATAATGGATCTCTTTATGATGCTTGGGAGATGTATAGAAGGATGCTAAGAAAATGTCCCACTAAAATATTCTCAGAATGGGTACAGTTAGACATCTTCTATTATAGACTTTTAGACATGGCTAAAATGTCTTTGGATCACTCTACTGGTGGTTCCATGCACATGAGAAAGACCATTAAAGAAGCTCAAGAGCTTATTGAGATAGTTGCCACTAATCAACATCTGTACTCATCTGTTGAGACTTTTATGAAAGGAGAGGTTAAGGTAATATCTATTGAACCTAACCCTCCAGAACAGGATAGCCCATTGACTCAGCAACTGCACACCCTTGCCCAGCAACTACAGGAATTACAGAGGCTCTGCGAGAAACTCAAGCTTCTAACAAAAATCTAGAGGCCTAGCTGAGTCAAACAAGGCAGGTTATCTAAGCAGATAACAGAAGAATGCCAGGCTATCCAACTGAGGAGTGAGAAATCCTTATACACCCAACCTTAATACAACAAGAAAGAAAAGCAAACAAAGGAACACTAGATAGATGTCTAGGACGTCTCTGAGGGCATTGAATGCCCAAAAAGGAATGCCATTGGCATTCAATGTCAAGAAGGGATATCCATCCCTCGTGCTGAACGCCCCATTGAGGACACCAACAAAGGCGTTGAACACCCAAAAGGGAATAGCATTCCTAGCGTTGAACTCCAGGAAGGGGGCAGCAATATGGGCGTTGAACGCCCAAGCAAAGGAGGCCAAGTACATACTGATAACAACCCTCCTAAGCAAGCTAGTAACCCCCCTTCTAACACACAAGGCACTCGGCCTTCATCAACTAGGATTGATGAGTATAAGGCTAAAATGCCATTTCCTCAGAAACTATGTCAAGAGGAGAAGGATAAACAGTTTGCCTTCTTTGCGGAGTATCTTAGAACATTAGAGATCAAGATCCCTTTTGCAGAGGCTCTTGAACAGATACCTTCTTATGCTAAGTTTATGAAGGACATCTTAAGTCATAAGAAGGATTGGAGAGAGATAGAAACAGTTCTCCTCACTGAAGAGTGCAGTGCAATAATTCAAAATAGCTTACCAGAAAAACTTAAGGATCCTGAAAGCTTTATGATACCATGCACTCTAGGTGATGCTTGTACAAGGACAGCTCTATGTGACCTTGGAGCAAACATCAACCTAATACCTACTTCAGTAATAAAGAAGCTTTGTTTGACTGATGAAGTCAAACCAACCCGCATATGCCTTCAACTTGTTGATGGTTCTATTAAGATACCATCAGGCGTAATTGAAGACATGATTGTTAGGGTTGGACCCTTTACTTTTCCCACTGACTTTGTGGTGTTGGATATAGAACGGCACAAGAGTGCATCCCTTATCCTAGGGAGACCTTTCCTAGTTACAGGACAGACCCTCATTGATGTTGAAAAAGGGGAAGTAACCCTAAGAGTCAATGAGGAAAAGTTCGTATTGAATACTGTCAAGGACATGCAGGATCCAGACACCCCTGAGGAATGCATGAGCATTAACCTCATTGATTCGCTGGTGGAAGAAGTAAATATGGCTAAAAGCCTCAAGGAATGGCTGAATGACATCCTTACTGATGAACAGCCTAACTTGGAATATCCTTTGGAAACTCCTAAGGAAAAAAAAAACTGATGAATCCATATTTGGTGATGATTTTTAGTTAAAATTGGATGGATTTTCATCATATAAACTTGCACTTATTCCCTTGAATAGCATGCTTTTGAACTTTCCTTCCAAATTGTGCTTTATTATAAAAATATACTCTTTTGTGCTTAATTTAATCTATTTTAATCCGTTTGCCTTCCATTCGATGACTTGATGTTGTTTGTGAGTGATTCCCGATGTATAAGGTAGGAATGGGTTGGAGAAAATGAAAGAAGAGCATGCAAAGAGCAGGAAACATGAAGAATCAAAGGAGATGAGCTCAGAGACATGTGCGTGTGCACAACTACCTGTGCGTATGCACAGCTGCCCAACCAGAGCACGTGGATTGCTTCGAGCGCATCGCGCGTCCATTCAAGCATCGCCTAGTGTGCGTGCGCACGGGCACTTGTGCGTACGCACAGGACAAGATTTTTCACGAGGTGTGTGGACGCACACATCTGTGCGTCCGCACAGGTGTCTGCACATGACTTCATTAAAATAGCATGTGACTCGCGATTTGGGGGCTTTGGAGGCCCATTTCTGCAGCATTCTAGCTCATATTGGAGGGAAAAGGAGGGACATAACATAGCATATCATTAGGATAGTTTTAGGAGTAGTAGTAGGAAGCTTTAGTTAGTTTTTCTCTAAGTTTTTCATCATCTCTATTAGGGTTTATATTAGGGTTTTAAATTCAAGTGCCATCTCCATATTTGATCATGGATTTTACTAGCTTTCATTGTAAGTATTCTCTTGTTATTACTATTTATAGTTACATTGTCATTACTTTTTCTTCTAATTCAAGTTATAGTTCAATTTTGCTTTTCTCTTGCAATTTTAATTTCTTGTTGATGAATTTAATGTTTGATGTTTGTTTCATGCTTTCTTATGCTATTCTTGTTGATTGAGATCAATTGTTACTTTTAGTTTCAAGCCTTTTCTTATTTTCTCCATGTTTAAGGTTTTTATCCACCAAGTGTTTGACAAAATGTCAAACATGGTTTTAGGCTAAATTTTTTGTTCTTGGCTTGGGTAAAAGTGAGCAATTGGGTTTTTAGAGTTGGAATGTCCAACATTTAGTTTCAATTCTTGGATTGTTAATTGTTCTTCTTCCCACTAACGCTAATTTGTTGCTAAACCAATTAGCAAGCAATTTAGGATTTGTGGGTTGGGAACACTTATGCTCATTTAACTTATCTTCCGATGTGAGGGTTGATCAAGTGGGATTAATCCATTATAATTGTCATAGTTGTGGTTCCAACAAGGAAAGGACCCTTAGCTCACTCCAAGCCAAGACTCTTTTTGATGATTTTA